>NC_079152.1:131183979-131483979 GCF_947563725.1 Argiope bruennichi
TTCTAAAATTGTCAGACATCAAAGGAGTTTTACATTAATTCTCTTTTTACGTTCTGCTCATAGAGTACATGGACCTTTCTGGTGAAGATTAGCCTAATGACATCAAAGTGTCTTTTACATCAAATGACATCAAAGCGCCAACATTTTGCAGTAATATGAATTCAGTTTTTTATTCAACATTGCAGATATTAAAAAGAATTTTTCATTGGCTTTCAACAACGGGTGAAAGTCAAGCGATTAAGTGTTTTCATGAAACAATGAAAACGATTTGAATCCTAGGGTAACAATGTAATCTATTGATGGAAATTTTAAAAAAAAAATATTTTTAAATAATTGCAAAATTTTTAAAAAAATTTGCACAATTATAATATTAATATCATTGAAAAGATATTTTTTTTATATATTTTAAGATGATGGGAAAATCCTTTTTGTGCTGTAATATTTTCTGAAATCGACGTAAAAAATCCTAAAAATGTCACTTAATTTTTAATTAATTGAAATTCTAATTCAAACAAAACATTTTTTGAAATGTACATTTTCGCCTTCCGAAGTATATATGTATCGAATATGACTAAGTCAGAAAACACTCTAAAGGTCAAAAGGTCTGGCTTGCAGAGAGTCGACACATATACATAGAGACAGACACGCATTCGTCTTTATTATTAGTACAAATCCCTAATAATACTTTCATTCAATTCCACGCAGTTCATCCGATTTCATTTTTATAAAAATTTTAATTACTGTTAGAAGAAATTAGAAATACATTTGCTTCAAGTTTCAGCATCTCGGTAATTGCGAACCTCGAAATCTTGTTTCAGTAAATTTAAAAAGAAATTGAATGAAATAAATTCTATCAAGCATTTTCCGTAATTGAATTTCAATTATAAAATTCTATCTAGCGAATTGAATTTTAATTATAAAAATCTACAGAATAAAAGAAACAATTTCTGTTCATAGAAAAAAAAACTAATCAATTTTAAGATGGGAAAAAAAATTATCAGAATGAAATCCAATTAAAATCGAATTGCCTCTAGTTTTCTTGAAGAGAATTTTTTTCTTCTTCTATAACTCTGAGAGTTTTTATTCTTTGATCGTTTCCGATGAAAATTTGAATTCATCAGTTACATAAATTTCATTTCATTTCAAATAAGCGTGTTTTATAAATTTCTTGAAATGTAACAGACTGAATGAAAATTAACAATTTGCTAATTAAAACCGCACAAAAATAATTCATTAATGAATTTTTTCTATTTGATGTTCAAGTCAAAATAGAGAAAAAATTTGATAATTCACATCGCTTTAAAGAAAAATAAAAATGTTTTGAACAAAAATTTAGTTTGCTGGGTTTTTCTTATTATCATTATTATTGTTGCTTGGATTAGTAAGTTAAATGAAACAAGCACTAGATATACAGCTATCATTATCTAGTTAGTATATTTAGTTTATTTATATTATATTTACATTATTTAGTTTAAGTATACCATGGCAGATGAAAATGAATCGGTGGGAGAAATCTATGAGTTCTATTATTTGGTTTTCTTCTTAAGCAGGATTGCAAAAAAAGAAGAAAAAGAAAGAAATTGGTTTAATAATTTCCTTTTTCTTTGGTTTGGTATTATAACTACACTTCAACACTGATGAACTGTAGAATATCTTTCATTATTTATGTAATACATCAGAGGATTATTCAATAAAAATTTCTCTGCCTCACTAAAAAAGAATCAGCATACTTCAGTCAGGTTTAGCATACTCCAGTCAAGTTAAAAGAATAATAGTATAAAATTGTTTGAGAATGTGCAAATTTCTGGGAAAAAATCATTATTCCTTACTTCTGAAGTCAGACGTTAGCTGTAATTGCCACAGTATTCAAACATTTTATTTAAACTGTGCGTTAAATGACCATCTATTCAGTACTAGCCGCCTTTAGAGACCAACTAGCTAGGAATTTTTATGTTTACTTTCAACAAAATCTCGTATAGATGGTGCGATATTCATGATCCCCCCCCAACCATTCCTTTAAGCACTAAATTGTGGCTAACATTAAACTCGTGTTAATTTACTACAATATTCTTACATTTTCTCTGTTCATAATGTATATCAAACATTCCTAATGGAATCAAGTCCCATGACATTATAATGCATTAAAAATGTAACTGTTCAGTTCATCTGTCCTCTAATTTCTCAGTATTGTAACTCCACTTATTTAATTTTTATGTAAATCATACTTATATTATGCAGAATTCTTCTTCTTTAGCTTTAAACAATGGAAGAAAAGATTAAATATTTGGAAGAAGATTAAATATTTATTGAAACAATGAAACTGGTTTGAATTTTAAGGCAACAATGTAATCTGTTGTTGAAAATTAGGCAAAAAAAAAATTTAATTTTCCAAAAAGACAGAAAACATTGGCATGATTATTAAATTAATTTCGTTAAAATGATATTCTTAATTTTCAAACGGTTTAAAAACCATTTTTGTGCATTAATATTTTCAGAAATTATTGCAGGAAAACCTCAACATTCAAGTTAATTTTTAATTAAAATTAAAATTTAAAATTTAAAATCTCGCTTCCAGGTGAACATTCCAAACTTTTCAAGTAATTATCTGCCAAATTTGGCAGCTTTAAGTCAAACGATTTGGTGCTGCAGCAAACACACGCATTCATCTTTATTAGTAGTAAAGATGTAAATGCAGGAAAATTTTCCATGATTTATTAAATTGATTTCATTAAAATTGTTAATTTATTAAATACTGATGCAAAATTCACCTATTTTCTACAATATTTTTGGAACTTAATACGTAAATATACAATTATGAAATATTTGATCTAAATGAAAACGATATGAATTTATTAATAATATGAAACAAATGAAATTTACTGTAAAAAATTATTCAAAAAGAAAATGTTTTAAAATTGCCAAAGTTCGGGAAATTTTTATATGAAAATTGTATTGATATTCCTTAAAAAAGATTTTTTTTTTCAATCTTGATGTAAAAATCAGTTTTGATCAATACTATTTCCGGTAGTTAGGACAAAAAAAATATTAAATTTCACTCCATTAATTAAACTTTTTATTAAAATTTCAAAAAAAAATAACTCGTTTGTGCCCATTCCCATCCTCCAAATTATATATGTGCAAAGATCCTATTCTAGATCCTATCGAATCTGATTTTTTTAAAACATTTTTTGAGAGGAGGGGGTGTTGATTTGCTTTTCTGTCTTTAGAAATGCATAAGATCAAGATTTGACTAATTTACGACCATTGATATTTCTTTGAATAAAAATATCTGGAGTACTAACATATTAAGAATGCATATTTCGAATTAGTTATCTCTACACAATACGTCACAACTTAAAACTTATTAACAAAAATATGCGGAAAATAATACTTTAAGAAACTATTGTTTGCTGTTGTAAATAACTTCCATCATCCCAATACAAACCAAAACTAGTAACAACTAACATATAAAATAAATAATTCACTTCCATAAAATAAAGCTCTTAAAATATTCCATCGTTTCAAAATTATTAAGCACCCATAAAACTAAGACCTAAAGCAAATGCAGCCATTTATAATCCGGGCTTCTATTTCTGCAGTTATAACTTACTGCTTTTATCTTACTTTTGGCTCTTTTAAGTAAAGTCTTGCAGATCCATAATGCTGTTACGAGAAGTAACTAAATTAGGCTGCTCAGATACGAGGCCATTACTTAATTATGTAAGGACCCAAAAGCATTACTGTTATTTGATGTTCGATGTTTTATTTAGAAAAGGTCGGTAACTAAATTTTCTTTTATTAGAAATGCCTCAGAATGGATAGCGAGGCCTTTTAGAAGCGTTTCGAACGTGATAAAGTCAGGAATGTGATTATTCTGCTTTATAATAGGGTTACTGAATTTTCCAAAACTAAATATTCTGATGCTTGCTCGTTTTTTTTTTTTTTTTTTCCTTTTAAATCTCGATTCGAAGTTAAGAAAAATATAAAGCTAAATGATTTTTCTTCTAATTCATATTCAATGACTGAAGTATTTATGAATGTAATTTTCCGTTTTCCGTTTTTTACCTTATTCAACCAGTTCAACCCTTTGTTTGATTAATAGTTTAAATTGTGTTTCCAAAAATAAGTTTGATAATAATGTGTTTCCAAAAATGAACGCTTAATAGTTAAAAGAAAATTATAAAGCGTTTTTATTCTTTTTGTACAAAAAAAAATATTTATATTTTAAAATATTTTTGTACAAAATGTTCAAAAAGTACAGCACATTCTTTAAGAAATATTATTGTAATCATTAATTATATTAAATCAAAATTATGTTTCAAATGTGAAAAATAAATAATTTTCAAAACTTTTGAAAAACAGAACATATAATAATAAAATAAAGTTGTTTCAAAGAATTCTTAGATTTAGATTATAACATCCAGATTATTATTTTACACTGTTGTCCTATAGCATACAATTTTTAAAATAGAAAGAATTGTCATTTTAACTATAAGTTATTCTTATACAGATATTTATAATATAAATCAGTATTACATTTTATACTTATAAGCGTAAAATACATTCATAATTAAATGTATCTGAAATACTTTTCTCTTTATGATTGATTTAATAGCCTATGATTGAAAATTGTTCAATCCTGACTAACAATCTTTCCTAAACTAATGGAGAAAATTATCTACATCCGCAGTTCGTAATGTTTGGCAAGTTACAGGGAATTATAATTTTTAAAAATATATATGATAGAAAGAATCAATTTGTGAAAGGTATTATAAAACTTGATGTACCTAGTTTCCTTTCCTTGTTATTTCTTCTGAAATTCTGGCTCTTCCCAATCATCGAATTCGTTGAAATTCAATATAGATTTATTGTTAGGATGTTAAGACTAAATACAAAATTTCATTTAGTGAGTTACTTGTGTTTTCGATTCATTGTACTTCACATACATACAGAAAAGCAATAGACAATCAGCTGTATAATTAGAGCCACATTTGATATCTAATTCTAGTGATAAAAACCATACGCCAAATTTCATCAATTCAGTCCATTGCTTTTTTGAGGTATCGCCCATACAGACAAACAGATCTGTCGCTGACTTATTTCCTCCATAATATGAAAGAAATCAACCTAATCTGATCCAAAGACCACATTTCCTCTAGCTTATTTCACTTCCGAGTTCCCAGACAGACAGACATAACTTCAAAAATGGGCTTTGTGATCTTAGAAAAAAAGATAGAGATTAATCAAAATTTCGAGATTAAATTGCTTGCGATTAAAAAGTTTTGTATTTTGTGCTACATAAATGAAAGTAAAAAAAAATTAAGAACTCTCACTCCAGGTTAATGCGAGTGCTACATTCCGCGACTTTCTGTTCACCATTTTGTAAAAATGTTCATTTCCCCCACCCAAACAAAGAGAGTGATTACGGATTATATTCTTTTACGCGTCCACAAACACGAGTGTTGATAAAGAGAACATTTCCTTTCCTTTAGCAAGGTGCTCTATCATCCACGCTCAGATGCAGCTCAAAAAGAAGAAAGCTTTTTCCCACTCGCTGCTTCGAGTCAGAGAACCCATTTTTCGGGCGGCATGTGGATTTAATTTTCTTGCTTTGTATAGGCCAGCCTGTGTTGTCTGAGAGAAGATTTTGAGAGAATGTTATTTGAAAAAACTCGATAATGATTTTTTAATTATAGTTTTCAGTGTTAGGTTTTTTCGCATTTGAACCGTGACGGTCAATTTTAAAGGCGGAAATTGATTTGCTTTTTTGCAATCTCTTACAAAAAGTATACAAAGAGAAAGTATTGTAAACGTTAAAAAATTCCACTGCCAAACAAATCACGTTTCAGATCTTCCTGAATTCGAAAAATGCAATTTTGGAATCAAATTTGTTTTCTCTGGGAACGAGATGCCTCAAGTATAGTTTAGTTGTATTAAAGACTCGTTTTAAAGCTATACTAGGGCTATTCTGGAAAGGACCTCATAATTTTGAACCGCAGTCAGACGACGAGGACGACACCTGAGCTGGCACCCCCTTTCGAAACTTCTGCACCACACCAGCGAGGGACATTTGACCTCGACAGATTTAGCACGCATCAGATCCTCTTACACGACGGTTATTCGGTGGAATCGGGTCTCGAACCTGAAGTCCTCCAGCTCCGAAGCCCAGATCTTACCACCAGGCCACCTTGTAACCCACGAGATACCTCAAAACAGTTTTGATGGAGTATATAAATTGATACATTATCTCTACGCCAAATTTGCAGATTTCTATCACATACTGAACGAAACTCATTCGCATCAAGTATTTGTAGCTGGTAGAGTGTGTGCAGACGGGCATGGTAACTACAAAACATAAATATCTTAGTGAATAAAATTTGGTACATAAATTCTCAATCTAAAATGTAGATCCATATCAAGTTTTAAAATTATGTCTGTTCAGGGACAGACCATCGGTCTATCTGAATTTTTCAAGGCATATAAACGCGTTAGCTCGAAAATACGGAGAGTTGAATAAGTGAAATTTCGTACTCAGTTTAAGCATCTAAAGTGTACATTTTTATTAAATTTTAAATTAAATTCATTGATGGTTTGACTTTGCTAGTATGTATATTAATAACTCCTTTATTTGAAATTATGCGAGAAAGTTTAGGGAAGACCATTGGCGCTGGTTGTTTAATTTATTGGTAAAGATTCAACTTACTTTTGGTTAAGAAACTTATAAAATTTGTTGTCTTATTATCAACTTTTTTCTTACCTATTTTAAGTTGCTAAATTTTTATATTTTTACATTTTTAAAATACTAATATACATTGAAAACGACAAAGGAGTGAAAAGAATGATAAAAAAAATCTTATGGCCGTAATTATGAAAAATTAAAATATTTTAGGCTTGATATGTCTATTTGAAATTTGCTCTTAATTATGTAGGAACGATAACAGGCACACAATAAAATTATTCAATATCATCGAACAATAGTTAAGTTCAAATCCTATATTAAAACTATGAAAATATTGTTTCAAAATATCTTTAAAAAATTCCTTTTTTTTTTCCAATTTACTAAATTTAGAGAAAAAATATACAGCGGTAAAATTTTTCAGAGCAATAATATGCTGAGGAAAAACCTAAAAAATATTTATCAATTTTAATTCATTTAATTCATTAATGTTAAATTAATTCATTAATTTATAATTAAAAATCTAGTTTTAAAAATTTTAATTCCTTCTTACTAAAAATTTAGTAATTGAAGAATAACTACGAACCAAATTTAATACAGTAGACTCCCGATTATCCGCGACTGCCGCACTAAGTGTTTGTTTTTGCTTCCAAGCAAAGAGTAAATACTTCCAAAGCAAGAAGCAAACACAAACGACTGATTTCTTCAAAAATGTGTAGTTTTACAGTTATGCTTTTGTAATTACATAATACATTACAGTATTAAAACAGTACATATGTATTAATTTTTCTGTGTATCCTTGACGCCTCTCGTAAGTACAAAGGACTTTTATTTTTTCATTAATAAAATGCCTTTTAGGTTAGTTTTGAGTGATATACTAAAATATTAAGCGTTAGTGAAACATTTCCTGCTGTTTATTTTACGTTTTAATGTACATAAAACGATTTTTCAAAGTTGGAATGACTGTTTTCTCTTTTGCTATACCCATTTTTAGCTTTTTTCGGATTATTCGCGATTTTTGTTATCCGCGGCGGCCGCGCCACCCAATTCCGCGGATAATCGGGAGTGTACTGTAGTTTTACATTCAACAGTTTGCCTTGCTGAACGACTTTTACTTAGTATACAAAGAGAATGTATTGTAAAAAATTCGAACTCGGAATTTCCACGCTTCAGAACTATCTGAGTCAGTACAACACCATTTTGGAATTTTGACTGTTTATCCATCTGTCGCTCTGTCTGTCTGTAAATATATAACTCAAAAATGCTTTGAGCTAAAGGATGAAATTTGATATAAAAGCTTAACACCAAATGCGCAGATTTCTGTCAAATTTTGGACGGAATCTTTTAAGAGGATGTCTGTCTGGACTACAATGATATGAAGCTACATAACTCTAAGAGCTAAATAGATAAAATTTGGTATGCAAATTTATCTTATAAAATTTAAATCTATATCAAACTGAAACCAAATTCGTGAAAGAGTGACTATATTTGTTTTTATTTTTTGACGACGATAATATCTCAGTGAATTCTTCGCATTGGACAAAATAAAAGTTTTAACCTACCTTAAACGATAATTTATTTTCGTCAACACTTATGTTTTTTTCCAAATAATTGACACGTTTACTTTTATTCAGGTCTTTTCTTGCCCAACGATCGAAGAAGCAGTGTCGAAAATATAGTTAAAAATGTCCTTGAGACTAAATGATTCAATAAGTAAAATAAAAAATGAATTGAGGCCAATCCAATTGATCCGCGACAGCAGTTATAATGTTTCTGTGGAAATGAAAGCGGCTGAAAACATTTGGGGCTTGTTTACTTTTCATAATGATTGTTTTTGTTCGTTTTGAAGTTGTAGTAAGGAAAGCCTTGCTTCATTTACATCTGTTTTTAATGCAAATTGAACTTCGTTTGAAGTTATTGTGAGAATATAACAACATGATAAATTTGATGTATTTTAACACAGTTAAAATGTTTATAAATTTAATTTTTAAGCGTTTGGACGAATTTAATTGTGCCAATATTCATATAATAAATCTTTGTAAGTAAGTAATTTAAAATCAAACATATCTTTGAAAATTTATGAAATAAAAGATTTTATTTTATATATTTTTACTTTATTGGATATTTTGATTTAATAAATGTGATGTAAAAAATCTTTGATTTATCATACTCCAAAGAATTATTGTCAGCCTTGGGAGTTCCTGTTCTCTAAATATTACTATAACAATTTCTTTTTCTTTTTCGAAAACACACCGTTGAGGATTATATTAACTTTAAACAGTTTTGTCAGTTTTAAAGAAAAGTCAATTTATTGCAAACTTAATACATTCTCTAAATTTTTCCAAAGCTGCTCGAAATGTTACCATCGTCGCAATATTTGTGTAGCATTATTTTTTTTTTAAATAAGAACATTTGCACCCTATTTGGATGAAAAGTAGTTATGATATCTTTAGAAAAACGATACAATTCTTTTTTTAAATTCTTTCTCTACGCACATTTTATTTAAAATGTCAAACGCAATGATTTATATGAAAAATTCCTACAATTAACATATACATAATGCAAGAGACATTAAAAACTTAGAAACATAGCTTCCAAGCATTTTTGATTGTCAATGCACTTTGATAAATCGATATTTTGACGGCTCCTGAAATAAAACTTCAACAAATACTTCTCGCAGTATGTTCAGTATTTTTTATATAGATTAGGTAATATTATTAATAATAAAAATGAATGTATTATTTTGATAGTTTACACATATATCTACAACATTTGCCATAGAGGGCAATTTCGGAAGCTGAAAATGAGCATCTCGGAGGGAGTTTTTAAAATTTTTCATTAAAATTTCAATTAATTAAAATCTAAACAAAATTTTCACACGTTTTCTACAGTATTATTTTCGAAAATGATATTGAGAAAAATAAACTTTACATCATTTTCAAATTCAAAAAATTTTCTTTTTATTGATACCAATTAAATTGCCATACAATCTTTTTCGTTTAATATAACGATTAACTAAATATTTAACTATTTTTTAAAAACATTTTGGAACAATTTGCTTCATTATTGTATTGACATTCAAATTGATTTCACGGTTGCTACAAATATTTTATCCTGTATTTTTATTGTTGATGATCAAAATATGAAGATTCGTTTCATATTTCCGATTTGAGAGGGCATTTGTTGAAGGCGTGTTTCAATGTTCCTTCGAATTGTTATTGTACTTACATTTAAAGTTTAATTTCAAAAGTAAGCAGTTATAGTTTTGTATCAAATTTTGAACCCATTCGGTCGGAGTAGAGAAATGCGCATTTGATTCTCTTCTCTATGCAATGAAGATAAACAGAAAACGGATCATAATGTTGAAGCATATGAAGAATCATCCGATGGTTTCCTCTTCGGCTCTCTGAAGAGAAATGTTTGGATTTTATACACCCTGTGTGTGTGTGCGTGCATGTACGCGCATATATATAAACGCGGAACTGAAAAATGCAATGAGTGAGATCGATGGAACTTTATGTATGGTTTTATGAATAAAAGTATAAATCGCTGCCTGATTTGGACAAAATCCAACAATGAAAAAGCATTACACCATACTTGATTTGTTTCTTTATAAGGCAACCCAGAATCTAAAATATGCCATGCTATTAAACGATAAAGATCCTCCCTCAAGCTGTTGGATTTTTGCAATAAAATTCTGATTAACTCCACTTTCAAAATTTTTAAAGAATAGTAAAAAGTGGGTCACACTTACCTTAGCAACTACTGAAAGGATAAGCTTTGTAATTCTAGTAGTGACCATTAGATACCATGCTAAATCAAAATGGTGGGAGACATTTAAAAAAAGGAGAGGCGGGCAGAATTGGACCCATCACCTTGCATACTATTTCATAATAAAAAATTTTTGATAGCCAATTAGCTTGCCGAGAAAATCGGTTGTATTTAATTTCAATCAAATCTCTTATATTTAGGATTCTCGGAAAAGGGGTTTTTAAACGTCAAATTGGGATAGATATTGTTGCCATTTAACATTAATAAACTTCACATTTGTTTATTTTTATGCGAACCTTTTTACACGTATCAAAGCCTGAAACCTGGTGATATTCTTAAAACTGTACATCTATCACACCACTCAATGAATTTCCAGTCTAACTAAGAAAAATCATGTTTTTTTAGAAATTCAACTTCATTCATCAACTTACACTCCTTCAAGAGTGATACATTCACTGCAATGTTCCTCTAAATTTTTTATGCTTTTTTGGACAACGATTTGCCTTTGCTCTCAAAACAGGCTTCAGTTTCGGCAATCGCTTCTTCATTTAAGCCAAATTTCTTTCAATGGAGCAACTTTTTGATGTCTGTAAAAAGAAGAAGAGAATACAATAGATTTGGGAGCAATTCGGAGCATAGTCCATTCAATTTAACCGTCGTCTTCATACACTTATGACACGGAGCATTGTCTTGGTAGAACGACATTTGTTTTCTTTTGCATGTAAGGCCTTCTTCCTGATTTCTACACTCATTTGGTCCAATAATGTTATATAATATTTGCTGTTGATTTCCAAAGATAGTCGATGAACAAAATATCATGAGAGTACCAAAATACGGATGTCACAAGCCTGTCAGTTGACTTTCGAGCTTTTGGTCGACTTTCTTCGGCTAATGCCCACAGACACTCCTTTTGTTTTAGGTGTTTAGTAGTGGATCCATGTTTCATCCATTGTCACATAAAGACTCAAAAAATCCTTTTTTATCTCGCTTAAACAGCTCCAAACAGCACTCTGAATCGACGACACGTTTTTGTTTTTGCTCCATTATAAAAAACCGCAGCACCCACTTCGAAATCAGTTTATGCATGTTCAAATTTCGATATAAAATTGAAAGCAGACTATATTCTGATACCTTTAAGATGTCAATTATCTCATACGATTTCACTTTACAGGCCATTCAAAACTATTTTGTGGACTTTTTTTTATGTTTTCCGAAACAACTGCCTATTTCGGGCGACCAGAGTATTCAGCAACAAAGGTGTTTGTACACCGATTTTAAATTCAGCATGTCAGTCAATGGTGTTTGATTTCCCTGGTGCAGAGTCACCATAAAGCTTATCAAGCCATTCTTTGGCTTCAACGTTATTTTTTCGCATCAAAAAATATTTAATCAATACGCGAAATTCTTTTCTATCCGTTGTCTTGAAAATCATTTAACTGGAATCACAAAAACCACTGTAACATGTAAACTAATTTTCAGAATGGCATATATTATTCGAAGGTCGGTACTATCTAAAAATCATAAGGGTCTGTCAACAGAGGTGCCATATATGTATCAGATCGAAGACTTATTGAATGATGTACTATCTTCTGTTTGCATGTTATCTTTCACTATACTATAATTTCTCTTCCTTATTCCTTTTGTAAACTAACAATATCATAAACAAAACCTTTCTTCTTTTGCTTTCAAAATTTGAAGAAAATTACTCGGTTTAATATATGATGAAACAATATAAGTCGTTTAAGTTTCAGAGGAAAAATGATTAAAAGTATTATTAAAACTGTTAACTTTCGGGAAAAAAATTATATGTCAACTAAATTTTTATCATTAAAGAACAGCATTTTTTTTTATGTTAAAATGATGCAAAAATCATTTTGCACAATATTTTTCGGAATTTATTGTTGAAAAGTGTTGATACTATTTCATTTTAAATCAATTAAAATTAAAATTAAATGTCATAAAAATCCCTCCGAAGTACACATTTTCTCTGCCAAAGTATGCTTTTGGCAGTTTTAGTACTTCTAGATAATACAAATGGTTTTCTGAGTGGCAACAAACAACGATTAAAATCACAAAGACACGCATTCTCTGTTATTATTAGTGATACAATTGAAAGTGAATACAGCAAGTATTCTCACCAAGATCGGCAAACGTGGTTAATTCTTATGAAGTTGCAATAATTTTATGAGATATATTTTTATAAATTATTTTTAATTTTTTAAGTTAAAAATTTTTTAAATAATAATTAAGTATAATACGAGTGGTTAATAAAGAAAGCAAGTATATAAAAATTTTAGAAAAATCAAAATCAAAAAATTAACTTGTCTACTTTTGTTTGTTTGCTTGTTATACATGTTGATCCTTACCGACATTTTCTTTAATGTAATAATGTGCTTAATAATGGTGCTATAGCTGTAAATTACACAGCGAAGTTGTTAGATATCGGTGCGTTTTGTAAAATAGTTGAATTCAAATTCATCTCAGCAAGTACTGAATGTTACGAAAAAATATCGAAAATGAGTGCATCATTTCTAGTATTTAGTTTTTCCTGCCGAGTATTTAGAATTTCCACAAAACAGAGTACACTTCGACTGCAGGAACCCAAAGAATATGTAAAATTAAGCCTTATTGCTAGAATATTGAATTTAAAGAAAAATTTTGAATTAGCGCGTTTTTTCTTCAAAAATTTTTAAGTGCATATGTCAGCACATAAACCTAGATTAAAATATAATCTAAAAGTTCCCTTTTTTACGCAATAAATAAAAATTTCTAAATTTCAAAAAAAAAAATTATATTTTCTTCAAAAGTTATTCCACCAATAATTTTATTCGTTGCAAGCTTTGTAAGAGTACCTGTTAATTGTCACTAGTTTTTAAATGTCTGTGATAAACTGTTTAACCGTTTCTGATTAGAACTGCTATCTCTTAATAATTTCAGAAATCACAAAAAAAGAGAAATATTTATAAAACTTTTGATTGCATAATATAGTTTTAACTACCTTATTTATTTTTATAGCTATTTTGAAACAATAATGTGCCAAAATATAAATTGGAAATTTTTGCTAAATTTTTTGATGAAGTCTAAATTTTTTACTTTCTTATCGAACCATAATGAAGTGTAATTATTAATTATTCAATGAAATTAATTAATTTATCTAACAAAATATTTTAATTTCTTTTCATAAATCGATATTTTTAAGTAATATTACTAGAAAAAAAATGGTCCTTTAATTGTTAATCAGATGTCAGTAAGGAAGAAAAAAAAATTTATATACAAATAAATTTAATAAATTCACTCATTTTAAATATTTTTGCTTTATGTTTTTTTTTTTTTTTTTTTGTTACTTATAATTTCAAGTGAATGTATTTTGATGATAAATACTTTCTTCTGTTCGGATTGAATGTTCTGTTTAAAATGACGCTAAAAAATGAAATGAATGTATTAAAAAGAACACTTGATAAACTTTCAAACTAGACAAAAAAGAATGCGTCACCCACGATTTAGTCATATTTTGCACATAGAGCTGACGCACTGATCTAAGAAATGGTACAATAACAAAATCGAAGAAGTAATCATGCGTTTCTGTTGCAAACAAATCAAAACTACCTTCTTTTCAATAGTTTCATTTTGAGTCATTGCCCATACTACAAATTATTGCCCGCACAAATTAAAAAGTGTATACAGAGACAATATTTTATCTTTTACTTTTATATCTTAATTTTTTTTATCTTAATTGAAAGTTTTGATGGACGAGTTTCAACTTCATCATAACATTAAAAACATTGTTACAGATTGTGTATCAGATTGAATTTCTTTCTTAAAAAATTATTGTAAACGAAGGAAAAAAATTGTACCGGAAATAAAACTTATATCATTAAAAAGTTTTTTTTTTAATTTTAAGAGAATGCAAAGATCATTTTTGTGAAATAATAGTTATGGAAGACATAAACATTAATTTCCATTGACAAATCATAGCAATTACTAATCTGGAGATAGATACATTTTCCCTGATATGAGTCATGCCTAGTATCCGGATTATCTATCTAATTAGATGCCCCCATCTTTGTATCTCTTAAATGAAATACAGAAAGGATCATCTAATTAGATAGAAGGTGCCAATTACAGATGAATCAAGTGACAATCAACATGTTAAATCTGATCACGATTAAACCATCTTGTTGACGCTTATTTCTACCATCTTGATTTCTTTTAGATCTTCTTTTCTCACACTAAATGGAGATTTCGATGAGTTCTCTACCGAGCATTTCTAAAAATATTAACATCTCCATTAGCTAAGAGAATCGTTGAATTAAGTACAGCTGTGGAAACGTTCGATGATACAATCTGAAATTTTTGAACGATATTTCTTTATATTTGACTGCTGCCATTTAATAACAATAAAAATTATTTCTGTAACATTCTGTACATTAGGCTTTCTTACATGAGGATTTCTGTACATGAGGCTTTCGTATACATGTGTGTGTGTGTGTAATGATATTTTAAACTTTAATTTAAATCCAAATTAATTCCCAAAGTTTTATCTTAATTTAGCCCTATTAACTTCATTCTAAAATATTCTCTTATTTCTTGATCCCATTCCACTTTTTCTATTTAGTTAATTCAAGAGAAGCTTTGTAAAATGTTTTAATCAGCGGTTCCCCCGCTCCGAGTGAGGGGATAAAAATTGCTTGTAGAATTGAGATCCTTTTCATAATTTTGTAGATTTCTTTTGGCAATATTTATTATTTATTTCGTGATTAAAAAAAGATATATTGGTTTGTGTTGTATTGTTTTATTATTTGCGTTTCACTTAATATGTAATATTCAAGGATGCTTCTTTTTTATTCCAGGTCTCTTATCATGGGATGTGGAAAACACAAAATGCAATTTAATGGGCCTAGACACTGTATGCTCTAATCTAGAATCTTCAAAAGAAACTGAAAGTGGTAAGTTGAATCACTGTTTGAACTAAAACTACTAACTAATATATTCTTGTTGTCTGAGATTAAAATACTTCCCTGTCTAATACTTTTCATATAAAATCTACTTTTGTATAAAATTTTATTTTATCATCCAAAATTTTTTTTAATTAAATTGACAATATTAGATTAAACTATCTCTCAAAACCGTTAGGCAATTATATTTTGAAAAATTAATAAAATTTAAAGGAAATTTTGCACAGAAATGAAACTGATAAAATTGAAAAAGTAATATATTATTTTTTAAGATAATATAAAATAGGAAAATTTGCTCCGAAGTTATAGTAAAAAAAAAGAATTTATTGTTAATTTCATATTAATTGAATATTTAAATAATTTTTACTCGTCGAAAAAATTTTGTAATATTCTTTCTTTTTTCTTAAATAATAAGTATATAAGGCTTGATTAAAATGTGAGAGCTTAAAAAATTGCTTAGGGAAATATATATATATATATATATATATATATATATATATATATATATATATATATATATATATATATATATATACATGCATGTATGTATGTTGTGACTATAGATACATGTATGTATATTAAAATATATACCTTGACGGTCAAATCAGCTAATAAATCTTCAGTTCTTATGTCTTTACACTACTATTCGTGATAATTAGAAAGAAATCAGGGAAGTTTTTTTTTCCTCCAGTAATAATCCCCTCTCCCTCTTCCCCACGAATTCAAATACTTAATTTCAACTTTATCGTCATGATAAGCATTAAATTTTCCAAAGGTATCACTATTTGTATATGGTGGTAATTGTTAAAAGATTACTTAAATCTGTTCAATTGAATATCTTCAAATTTTACTGACAAATATGAAAGAAAAAATAGTTTGGTAAATATTTTGTAGTACTTAATTAAATAGTTAAATTTTCATTAATAAAAGGCATGAAAACATTTTCGTCCCGAACTTCGATATCTTATTCATATACAAGATTTTAAAAAATGCGAACAAATATAAAATGCATTTCTAAAAATGAAAATAATGCAAAAGTAATATTTCTGCAATTATATTTTCTGAAGTTATTGTGGGTAAATACCAACATTCCACTTAATTTCTAATTAATTAAAATTTCAAAAAAAATCATTCCGAGAGGCTCATTTTTATCCTCCAAATTATATATGTGTCAAATTTGGTAGTTCTAAGTCAAATGGCCAATAAACACACGTGCATTCATCTTTAGTTTTAGTACTAACCAGTTGGTTCACCAGGATTAATGCTCGCTAAAATTTTCATTCAAAAATTTTATATAATTTGGTCTCTTAATAGCTTCTACAACAAAATATTTTTAAGCTTCAAATTTTGATAGTCATACTACTGTAGGGCCTTAAGACATCTTGTTCATTGTAATATGCATTTCTCTTATTTTCTGTCAAATTCCGCAAAATCTGAACTTTAAATTAAGATGGAAGTGATTAAACTTTAATACATTTAATACATTAGTAATTAATACATTTTTTTTTCTTGTTAAAATCTAGAATGCTTTTCTTTTTCCAAAAAAATATGAGTTCAGCACTGAAGTCTTATGTGCACTAAAGAATAATTTTTATAGTTGAAGCAATATGTCAAAAAATTATTCAATAAAAACTTCTCCAATTCATCAAAAAATTCTACTTTTAGTTTTACTTTCATTGGGATTTAACTAATAATATTTCATTTAATTTTATCAATAAATATGTTTCAAAAAATTATGAAGTTTCAATTTTATAGTTTTTTGCTCCTAATGAATCATATTCTATGAAATATTCTTGGCACTTCACCTACTTTGATTATTACAATTTTAGAACAGTGAACATTTACATGAATTTAGGCTTGTCGATTCTGGGGAAACTCTGGGAGCTGATTGGCAAATCTTTGAGATCATCGATGGCGAGATCTCAAATCGCTCTTTTTTATAAGATAATAATCAAATTTTCATAACTCACTCAGTTTTAATCGCAATAGATTAGACCTTCTTTGTATTTAAAACTATTCGCCTTTGGTTCGCTGAGAATATTAGTTATAATTAATTTTCTTTAAATCGTGTGGATTAAAGAAAACATCAATGATTCCGTCAAGTTATTAAATATTAGAGATGTCATTTTAATTGCACATTATTTATTACATGTGCTTTGTTATTAAATGTATTACTTGAACCTTTCTAAAGAAGATCAGTTCCATAACATCATGGCGTTATTAAATATGTAAATATATGTTAAATATGTCTCTATCAGCTAAATTTCGCGACATTGTAACTTCATTTGTTATGCGTCTCTATACTACACAACAATCATTAAAAATAATCCTACTTTTGAAGCTTTCAACCATGGGAAAAAAAATCCCAACATCAGATAGTTGGTGAAACAATGAAAACGCTTTGAGATTCAGGCAAAAAAAAAAAAAAAAAAAAAAAAAAACTTCCAAAATTGAGGAAAAATTTGCACAATTATTAAATTGATCTTAAGAAAGATAATTTTTTTCAATTTTAAAATGGTGTTAAGTTCATTTTATATATTTCAATAATATTTTAGGAAATTATTACATAAAATTACTAAAATTTTAATTAATTTAAATTTTTGAAAAATGGCTTCGAGGTGCACATTTGCACCCACCAAAGTCTATATAAAACATCAACTTTGGCAGCTAACGCACAAACACTTTCATCTTTATTTTAGTAGACATATACTAGTTGTACCGGTTATTGGCAAAGCTTATTATAATGTATATCTACCTATTATAAAGATGAATGCATGTATGTATGTCTACAAAATATGCGTCTCTACAAAGTCTTTTGACAGTTTAACTTAGAACTATCAAACTAGCATATGTATTCCTTGGAAGGTGAGAATAAAGACTTGGAAACGATTTTTTTTTCTTTTTTTTAAATTTTAATTAATTAAAATTTAAACTAGATTTTGATGTTTATTCTGATAACTTCTGAAAAATATTCCTAAAATTATTTTTATGCCATTTTTAACCCAAAAATGTATGATGCCAATTTAGATACTCTAAAATTTTTAGTCTAGATTTCATAAACTTTTAACTATATTTTAAAATTATATTTCATAGCAATATTTTAATTGTTGTAAATGGAACAGAAATCGTTTTATTATTTATCATATATCTGGTCGCTTGATTTTCTTCCAATGCTGAAAGCGAAAGAAGAATTCTGTTTAAAATCTATGTCATTTACTAGATGAATAAAAGTAAAGTTGAAGCGGACATAATAGGGTTGTGATATCAAGGAAATGATCTCAATTAAAATATTTATATAGCGAATAAAACATGTGTAAGAATATTAAAATAATGCGGCTTTAATGTCTAATAATCTGACGGAATCATGGACAAGTTTTATTCAAACTATTCAATTGAAATTAAATATAAGCATTATCTCCGGCGATTCAATGGGTTGCCAAAGCCGGCTTCTTGTTTATAAAGCCAAAAAAAATTTATTGCTATTACTTAGCAATCGCAGAGTCAAAACACTCAAAAATACGGAACCAAGACTTAATATAAAAAATAAAAACTCAGTGAGATTTTTAACATTGTTTTAAAAAAAACACAGTTGAGAAAATATGTACACAATGTTAGAGAACCGTATCAAATGTATCAGAGCAATTTCGGCAAATGCTGGATACAGTTACTGAATATTAATTTAGAATCCAGTTGTTCTTTATTTGATGATACTTTGACTTTTTTTTTATGTCATCTTCTTCAAAGGGATTTCTGGTTAATTAGTTTTCGTCTTCAATTTTAGAAAAGCAGTATGAAAAACAAATATATCCAACGGGAGTTGTCTCTCCAAAACATTCTCGCATACTCTCTAATAAATTATCCCCCCCCACACACACACACAAAAAAAACCTTTGAGCATAAGGCAGAGGACGTCTTGCTGACGCACAATATTTACTTTTAGCGTTATTTTAGCATATTTACTGAATTTATCGTGTGATCCTTGGCGAATATTTTGGCGATTAATCTCTGGCATGTGATTAAAAGTATCAAAAAATCGAATTTATATTTTAGACGCATTTTTCCTAACAAAATAAAACAAAATTTTGACACAAAGCTACAATTGTAGTCAAAAAATTGAATACCAAATTTCATATATTAAATCATTGCGTTTTTGAGTTACCGTGTTCACATGTTTCTGAAAGAATAGACAGATGGTCAATCCTGGACATTTATGTACGGAGTTACCACCCCAACACCGTGCGCGAAGCACATCGTTGGTGTGAGTGGTGGAACCCGAGCAATTATCTACAAGAAGCTATCACAGAGGTCTTCACCAAGGGACACACCCAACCCACCCGTTTGGCAGAACAGCGGCCCCGTTTAACAGCGGCGGCTTGTTAAAGCCTAGGTATGTGGTCGTTTATCCACGCAATGATTTGGTGGATGATATGAATGTTGTGAGGATCTTTAAGAAGCTGATATTTATCATGAACATTAATGAATTTTTGTCTTAGTAGATGAGTATGCGCGCACTCATATATGTAGTGGTCTGGTGTACCAACTTTGCCACAGTCACAGAGTGGATCGTTGGTGATTCCAAATTTATTGAAGTAAGAGGGAAATCTCCCATGACCCGAGAGGAATTGTATCAGGAAAGGATGGAAGGATTTCATTTTAGTAGATACATTAGGAAAATATTTGCGCGTCTGTGGACCTTTTGAGCTTCTTGCCCACTCGTTTTGCCATTCTGCAAGAATGCAGCGCCGAATGTCAGCCTTCAAGGTGCCATGAGACCTGGGGACATGTGTGTCGATGGAATCTTTTTCGGTACCAAGTTTTGCTTGTTTGTCAGCCTCTTTGTTACCTTGCACTCCAATGTGTGCTTTGACCCAATGGAGGGACAGTCGTTGATGGGAGTTGACTGCTTTTATTCTGTCTGCTATTTGTTTCAGCGTCCAGCTTTTGCGTTTAGGCGAAGCAAGAGCTGAAAGTAGCGAGAGTGAATCTGAGTAGATAGAGACTTTGCTCCAAGGATTAGTTAGATCTATGTAATTAAGGGCCATGAAGAAGGCATAGGCCTCTGCTTGGAAAACCGTTGAGTGGTCGTCAAGGCGATGGGAGTCAACAAAAACTAGTTTACCGAAGTAAAAGCAAGCAATGGCAGATCCCACCCGGTCGCCAATTTTAGAACCGTCAGTAAAAATTTCAATACCATCACCAGATGGTTGATTTTTCAGGAATGGGAAAGTAAACCATTCGCAAGGATGTTGGTAATATGGGTTGTAAGTTGGTTCGTAAAGTTCAGGATCTAGGAATGTGTCGTCAAATTTTACTTGAGTTTTTTGCACCTTAATGAGGAAGTTCGCGAAAAGTTCTTTTGCTCTAAGGTGAAGAGGCAAAATGCCTGCTAGAACTTGTAACGCGTGCGTGCTTGTAGTTCGAAAGGCTTTGAGAATTTTAATAAGGGGCCTTCTCTGTATTATTTCAAAAGAACGAGCTATTTGCTTAAATTTTAGACGGTGACCCCAAGCCCCATACCCAAAAAGGACATGTGGGATGTTTTAGATAGTAGATAATTGCTGGTTTAGCATCAGTTGCAGATAAAATAAATGATTTGGCTGGCCATTCAAACATTAATTCCGTTACTCCTCAATCTTCGAATAATCAAATAGCCCAACTTGAAAAACAAGTCGCCCATTTGACGACTTTAGTTGGCGAGCTTACTACAACAATGCGCCAATCACGCTCTCAAAGCAGAAATAGAAATCGACCTTTTAAAAACAGTCGTAGTTGCTCTCGTGATCGCTTAAAAAAATATAAAGAACCTGCTGATGGCATTTGCTTTTATCATACAAATTTTGGCACAAAAGCAAAAAAATGTAGTTTGCCTTGCTCTTTCAAGAATTCGGGAAACTAAATCGGCGGTCGTCCACTGGCCTTGGCCACGATCGCAAAATTAATAGAATTATGCTGGCCGATAAAGTTAGTAAATGGAAATTTAGTGGATACAGGCGCAGACGTATCTGTTTTACCAAACAATTATGCTCCTAAAGCTGATTCCTCTAATGAATTACTCCTCTTAGCTGCTAATGGCACAAAAATAGCTACTTTTGGTAAAAAACGCCTTACGCTAGACTTAAATTTACGGCGAAATTTTACTTGGTCTTTCATAATTGCAAATGTGAACCAACCAATTATAGGTGTTGATTTTTTAAAACACTATAATCTTTTGGTTGATGTTAAAAGTGGTTGTTTGATTGATGGCATAACTAAATTAACCACTCAAGGCAAATATACAAACACAGATTCATTAACTTCTGGTATATCCATTTTACTTGGTGATTCAGAATTCTATGACATTTTATCGCAATTCCAAGACCTCTCTAATCCATCTCAACCAACAAAAAGCAAAGTATCAACTAAAATACATCACTTTATTGAAACAACTGGTCAACCAGTATTTTCGAGACCTCGTCGCTTATCTCCCGAGTTGCTAAAAATTGCACGTCAGGAATTTGAATTTTTAATGTCTCAAGGTATTATCCGTCCTTCTAGTAGCCCATGGGCAAGTCCTCTACACATGGTGAAAAAGTCTAATGGAGAATGGAGACCGTGTGGCGACTACCGTCGTTTAAATTCAATTACCGTTCCTGATAGATACCCAGTTCCTCATATTCAAGATTGCACTCAAATGTTTTTCAATAAAACCATTTTCTCCACCCTGGATTTGATCCGAGCTTATCATCAAATTCCTATTAACCCAGCGGACATTCCAAAAACAGCAATCACAACCCCATTTGGTCTTTTTGAATATGTTTATATGCCCTTTGGTTTAAGAAACGCGGGACAAACCTTTCAACGTTATATACATCAAGTTTTGTCAAATTTAGATTTCTGCATTCCTTATTTTGATGACATACTGATTGCATCAAATAATGTAGAACAGCACAAACAACATTTAAAAACAGTATTTGAACGATTATCTCAGCACGGATTGAAACTAAACCCTTCAAAATGCGTCCTTGGGAAGCAATCGGTAAAGTTTCTAGGTTGTCTAATTACATCTGAAGGCGTGAAACCTTTACCGGAAAAAGTTCAAGCCATTTCTGATTTTCCCAAACCTCAAAATATATCTGAGCTAAAGCGTTTCTTGGCCATGCTCAATTTTTACCGTCGATTTTTGCCTCATGCCGCTCAGACTCAAGCTAGCCTACACGAACTTTTAAAAAACTCTAAAAAGAATGATAAGCGACTTGTTCCTTGGACTGACCTCACTACAGAAGCTTTCGAAAAATGCAAATCTGATATTGCAAATGCAGCTACTTTGAACTTCCATTCACCTAACCAGCAATTATCTATCATGGTTGATGCTTCAGACTCAGCCATCGGATCTGTCCTCCATACAACTACGTCTAATGGTCAACAACCTCTAGCATTTTATTCCCGAAAACTTACGCCCTCAGAACGTAAATACAGTACGTATGATAGGGAACTTTTGGCGATATATGCAACTATCAAACATTTTCGACACTTGTTGGAAGGTCAAAATTTCATAATATTTACAGATCATCGACCTCTTACTTTTGCTTTCACCAAAAAATCTGACCCTTCTTCTCCAAGACAATTAAGATACCTTGATTTCATTGCACAATTCAGCACCGACATCAGGCACGTATCGGGCTCAAAAAACGTTGTAGCTGATACCTTATCTCGTATTAATGAAATACAGTTACCAAAAATAGACTTTTCTGCCATGGCGGAAGCACAAGCATCTGATGAAGAACTTCAGACTATTTTGGCAAAGAATGAACTGTCACTTTGTTTAAAACCTCTCTCAACCGACCCCAATTCATCTAAACTTTACTGTGATGTCAAGCAAAACAAAATTAGACCTTACGTCCCAGAAATTTTTCGAAAGAAAGTTTTTCTATCTTTGCACAATATTTCCCACCCAGGTATCCGTGCCACTAAACATTTGATTTCAGAGAGATTCTTTTGGCCGTCCATGCAAAAGGACATTTCAAATTTCACCCGTTCATGTCTAGATTGCCAAAAATCTAAAATAGCTAGACACACCAATAGTCCTCTTAAATCTTTTCAATTACCTGCAGCCAGATTCGATCATGTTCATCTAGATCTCGTAGGACCTCTTCCACCTTCAAACAATTGCGGATACCTACTTACCTGCATAGATCGTTTCACACGATGGCCTGAGGCAATTCCCATTCCTGATATTTCTGCTGAAACTGTTGCGCGTGCATTCATAACTCATTGGATCTCACGCTTCGGTTTGCCTTCAATAATCACGACAGATCAAGGACGACAATTCCAAAGCAACTTGTTTTCTTTGCTCAGCAAACTCTTGGGTGTCCAAAAGATCCGAACGACCCCATACCACCCAAAAAGCAATGGAATAGTCGAGCGATTCCATCGATCTCTTAAACAAAGCCTCCGATGTCATGCATCTACGAAATGGACCGAATCAATTCCTTTGGTTTTGCTCGGACTCCGAACCGCATTAAAAGAAGATCTACAGTGCACATCGGCCGAACTAGTTTATGGCTCAACCCTTAAACTACCATCAGAATTTTTTGAATCCCCTTCAATTAACGTCGAACCTCATGAGTTCCTAATAAATTTACGGACCTTGATGGATCAACTTAAACCTGTTGCTACTGCACCTCATGACACCAAGAAAGTATTCGTTCATCCAGCTCTGGACACTTGCTCACATGTGTTCGTGCGCCACGATGCTGTTAAAAAACCTTTACAAGCGCCATACGATGGACCATACCTCGTACTCAAACGAACTGATAAAATGTTCACAATTGAAAAGAACGGCAAACAGTCCACGATCAACATTGATCGCTTAAAGCCTGCGTTCTTCGAGAACTCTCACCAGTCCTCTGCACCAGCAATATCACCACCAGTTGCAGTTCCGACTTCATCAAAACCAGTACCTGAACTGTCTCCATCGAGTCCTGTGTCACCTACAAATTCTACTCCAGTACCTTATGTGACCAGATCTGGCCGACGAGTTCGCTTCAACACTCGTTACCTCTAACTTCAGTGCCTGCTGCACTACTAGAGGGGGGAGTACTGTGGCGATCCTGCTTCCATCAAAATGACTGTATTCGAAAAACTATTTTCCTAACTGCGCACCGGAAGTACGAAGCAGTTATCTACGATCAAGCGCGCTAGCTGTGCGAATAAAAAAGATCAATTTCCGGTCTTTCAAAAAAATCTGTTGTCTGTCGATGTGTTAGCGTTAAAAATTAAAAGATATAAATTTTTTTATATAAAAAAAAACATTTTATATAAAAACAAAAAAATCTGTTGTCTGTCGATGTGTTAGCGTTAAAAATTAAAAGATGTTTTTTTTTATATAAAAAAATTTATATCTTTTAATTTTTAACGCTAACACATCGACAGACAACAGATTTTTTTGAAAGACCGGAAATTGATCTTTTTTATTCGCACAGCTAGCGCGCTTGATCGTAGATAACTGCTTCGTACTTCCGGTGCGCAGTTAGGAAAATAGTTTTTCGAATACAGTCATTTTGATGGAAGCAGGATCGCCACAGACATAAGGCTCGAAGGCGCCTGTGTAAATGCGTCTATGCAGATGGTGATGTCTGGAAAAGAATCTGTTAGCAACTGTATTAAGTTTGTACATGAGCAGATCACTTTTCCGACGGACGTGCCTAAAGTGTTCAGTGAACGTAAGCTTGCAGTCCCATATGACCCCCAGATATTTGAAAGAAGATGCCACTTTAATGGTGGAATTTTGGAAGGAGATAGACGGTGGGTCGTCTGAATTTAACCTGTTGCCGTATGTAATTGGCATGAGAACCATTTTGTCAAGACCAAAAGTAAGCTTGTGCTCTTTACCCCAGAGGTCAATCCTGGACAGGTGGACATTTCATAAGCAAAAAGTAATACAAGAGCTGTTCAAATGAAAAGGTACGAAACGACACTGTGGGTATAAATGAAGATACTATACACCATAGGCCTGAGCACAACGATCGCATTGATTAACGTGCCTAAGGGTTCCTTGTTCCCAGAATTCCTGTGACCGAGACGAGACCCAGTCCTTCACAGCGTCCTTCAGTTCGCCGTCCGAGTTCAAGCGCTTCCCTTTCAGGTGTTTTTTCTTGGTACCAAACACATGAAAATCACAGGGAGACATATTCGGGCTGTAGGGTGGATGGTCGAGCTGCTCTCACTTAAACTTGGTCAGTTCCGCGTGTGTGACCCTGGAGACGTGTGGACGTGCGTTATCATGGAACAGAACCCCACCCTCCATGAGAAGTACCGGTCTTTTGTTCTTCATGGACCTGCGTAGTCTTTGGAGTGTCTCACAGTACACATTGAAGTTAATGGTTCTTCTGTGCTCGAGCAATTCAACAAGAAGCGGACCTTAGACGTCGAAAAAGACGGTGAGTAACACCTTGCCTGCTGACGACTTTGAACTTGTTAGGGGGAGGTGAGGACCTATGCTTCTACTGCATGCTGTCCCTCCTGCTTTGTCTCTGGCTCATAGTGATGGCACCAGCTCTCATCACCTGTGACGATCCACTCCAGGAAAGCGGAGTCTTCATGATACCGAAACAGATGTTGAAGTGCTAACACCATACGCAGTTCCTTGTGCTGGTAGGTCAGCATCTTCGGAACCCACTGCGCGCGCACCTTCCGATAACCAGGGGTGTTTGTGGGACCCCAAAAAATCCCCGGAAACTTTTACGGACTTATTACCGGCATTTTGGAGTTTCGAGAAGGGGGGGGGGAGAAATGAAAAATTACAATTATGAAGTATTGAATGACCTAATTATAAAAGTTCAATGAATTACTTTTTTTGCAAAATTAATAACCATAAATTTTCAAACATATAAACTACTACATTTTATGCAAATCTTTTAAATTACCTGAATTAATTCTTTTAAAAAAAATTATCTAATTTCTGCTGCTTTTTTTTTTCTGATGTTTGTGGGCTTGTCTTTCTTTTGTGGTGAACTTCACAATTGCAGGAAGGTTGACTTTTATTTTCCTCATTTACAGTTGAAGAAATTTCCTCGAGAACTGCACATGCAGAGGTAGAAGCAGTTTGCTTTTCTGCTAATGTAGAAGGTTTTTCAGAGACTTTTATAGGTGACTCATCTGAAATACATGTTTTTAAGTCCTCTTGATATGTTTTCCAACTTCTGTTCATATTCAGTAAGAGATCTTTGTGAATTGGATCAGTCATTGGATTTTTTGAGCCATATTTTTCACATGAGGTTTCTTTAGAAGCCATTAAATCATATTTAATAGTCTGCACTGCATCTAGGGAATCAATCTTAAGAGAGGTTCTATAGTCAGTGACAAGTGTATCCATTAAGTTGAATGCACTTTCCACTAATGGGCCATGGAAGCAGCTAAGGCAGGCTTTGACCAATTTAGCCAATGTAGGATACTTATAATCATTTGTGAAATCATCTTTTAAATAAAAAACTTTAGACCAATATTTATCAATTGTACACTTGACTTGATTTCCACTTTCATCAGATGTGTAGAGCATTTCTTTGGTGATATCAATATCACTCTGGTATAACCTTATTTCAGCTTCTACTTTTGACTTTTCATTATCACTAAAAATATGGGACATAAAGATGATAATTTTTCCAAAGCTAATATTGTACTGGTTTTACCTCTTAGCTCTGGATCTAATGCTGTAAAACTAATTAGATATGAATTTTTAAGGGGTAATTTCTGTTTCATATGCTGAAATTTCTAAATGAAATTCTCTTGCGTACATAAATAAAAAAATATTTCAATAAGCGAAACGAAAAATTTACACGTGCATCAATAAATGAAACGAAAATTTTACACAGCGAAGAAAAAAAAGTTCCGAAGCGATCAATGACAAATAGCTAATACGGCGAAAAATCCCCCTTCTCTACTTATTGGCACCACGCCAGTAGAGATAAGACCTTTGAACCCAGAGTCACGTTATCGCACATCTGGTCGAACGAAGTCTCCCCCTTTTTTTTCTGCCGCGCCTACTTGCCGAAAAGAATCCAGAAGAGAATGTCCGAGAACCGGGGGAATGAGTCATAACTCGCAATAAGGAAAGAAGAAAAAAGAAGTTTTTTCCCCCTTTTCACGCATTATCACTTCCTTTGGAGAAAGAAAGGAAAAGTTTTCACCACACACACTGACCTTGAGTTTTCTGCTTTAAAAGCAAACAAAATTACCCAGATCAAAATAAATAATTCATTATTATTCCTACTTCCTTTTGAACGACGATCCCCAGAAATTCCGGGGATCGAAGTTCAAAATCCCCGGAATTCCGGGGTTTCCCCGGAGCACAAACACCCCTGGATAACGCAACTGTCGTGAACAACTGTCCACACTGTTCCAACAACTGTCCACCTTCATCGCCAATATTCGCAAAGTGACACGCCGATCACTTCTCACTAGGTCGTCCACGTTGTCGAGGAGTTAGGCCGTGATGACTGTGTTTGCCTGGCTGGTCTCGGATCATCAACCAAACTCTCACGGCCTGCACGAAAACGGGCACTTCACTTTCGCACCGACTTGTATGACACACAATCGTCCCTGTATACGGTGATCATCCGGCGATGAATAGCGGCCGGTGTTACACCTTCCGCTCTGAAATTGGATAACGCCACGCTGCTCTTCAATCGTCGAATTTTGCAATGTGGACGCCATCCTGTCTTCACAAGCACTGTCACGTAAATTGGACTGCGCTCTTTATAAGAGCCTCATCTCTCTCCTGCACATGCGGGCGCTCGCGCATGCTTCGATCTACGCCGGAGACTCCAATCGCATCCCTAGATGTTTCGCTACGTTCTCCCATAGCGGCATAGGCAAATATGTTAATGGTTACGTTGTTACGACGTTTTGTACCTTTTAATTTGAACACTTTCATTAGTTTTCTTATAATGGAGATTTCCAACACAATCTAAATTTCTAGAATATTTGTGGAAACCTTTAAGAAAAATTTTCAAAATTGTGGGCTATGTATGAAGTAATAAATATTAAGAAAACCCCCCTTTTCATTAAGATTTCCCACTGTCAGAACTATTCACTTGAGGCTTTGTAATCTTTTTAATTTATTACAACATAAATTATTATTTTTATATAAATACAGAACTAAAAAAACTTTTTTAATTGGATACTCAGACAATAGGAATTGAAATATAATAGACGCCTTTGGCGACCAGCTAGTTCGAACAGGATCTTGGCTATCCTTAATTTCAATTAAATCGTTTCGATATAATTTCATATACATGATACCGTGAAATTCCCAGAAAACATTTTTATACTTCTCCTAAACTGCACAGATATTCAACAAAATCCTTTTTCTTTAACTCTCCAAATGGAAGAAAATCTCGCGATCTCTGAAAAGGATGAAAATATTCTTTGGACCAAAATATAAGGAATGAATTTTTTTTTTTTCTCCCAGCTACATTATTGCATGAATATCAAGATGGCATTCGTTATGTATAGAGAAAAGCAATCTTTGGTGAAATTACGTAGGAATGAATGGCTAGTTAAAATCAGTGGCGTTATCACAGTAAATTTTCTTACTGCTGTTCGTAATAGGAATTTGTACTATTTTAAAACTGAAACCTGATTAAGAATCTTGAGACCACCTGGCAATCTACGATAACTGTATAATCAATTAAAGCCTGAGTACGATGGTTGCAATTCTCGACAGTGTGCTTACTACAATGTTTTCTTCTTTAGAAATGTATTATACGTCTGTAGTAAATTTAGCAATGATGTCCAATTGTCTGACATGCCTTGGATAGACTCAATCTAAATTCTGCTGAAAGGCAAAGGTGATGGATCTGTGATCAGTGAAGATGGTAAATGATCACCCTATTAAAATGTAGCTAAAATGCTTTATCGTAGGTAGTTAGATCTCTATCATCTGCGCTGATGATACGGATTGAGAGAAGGGGTTTAGTGTTTTTTTTTAATTATAAATGGATGGATAACGATAGAAAGGTATAAAGCAAAAATCTTCTAGTTTAAAGGTTTTGAAATGATTTGTTTAAAATTTTGCAGATAGCTCAAGAAATATATTATACAGATCCTAAACTAAAGAATAAACTGCATTTCTAGCCATTTTTTTAAATAATGGGATTCAACTGATCAATAACATGAAATTTTCAATTTTTTTAAACATTATGAAGAATTAAAACAAATATAAAATATTTCTAAATGAATAGATTATTCATTCTTTATTTCAGAAATTGAAGAGCATATTGAGAAATAATTATATTGAACTTGGACAAAAAATATGCATTAGATTTTTATTTAAGAGGTTCTCCGTAAAAAAAAATTGAACCAAAGATTAGAATTTGATGAAAGAGCACCCACATATATATATATATATAAAATAGTATTGAAACGTACGTAAATGAAAATATAAAAATCAGTGTAATTTCCAAAAAATAGACAAAAAATTTTAAAACAATTTCAATATTTTGCAAAAAAAAAAAAAAAAAAAAAAAAACTATTTTTAACGCTCAAGATGTTTTTTCATGTGTTTATGAATCTAGAGAAGCAATGAAAATGTCACTGAGATAGCAGAACACAGAATCTGGACCGCACAATACAGTGTTCATTTTATAGTCTAGTTATATTAACGTCCCGTTATAAAACAAAACTACGGCAATTTTGGGACGGATCTCGTAATTGTAAACCGCGGTAAAATGATGAGGGCTGGATGTCTGATACGTTGTCACGATTATTTGGACGACCTTTGAACTTCGGTCATCATCAAAAGTAGGGGATTCAGTTTGTCTGTTTCGAAGCCTGATATTTGATAGGTGGTGTGAACTTACCAGCTTCCTCGCCAAAGTGTTGGTGAAAATAATGTTATTTTCATCACCGTTATTTTTGGAACTACTTCTTGAATTCGATCTGTTTCTTTCTTCCTCGAGGACTGGAATCTCAATGTCCATTCATTTCAGCTACCTGCAGCACCAAGTTAGTTAGCTTAGTCTGTTTATGTAGATCGTCGACGATATTGTTATCACACGATGGTGAAATAATTCGAGTTCCTGGAGGTGAATTGGAATTTAATTCCCATATTTAATCAGCCAATGCCGATAATTTAGTGAAATCATCGCTGTTTATGAGCAAAATACTCCTCATATTGAACGGAAATCGTTGCTTCCAAATTTCAGCTTCCAAGTCATCAATCAAGTTGCTCATTTCACAGAAAGGTGGGATTTTTTTTTAATCGCTTGATTCCAATTCAGACAGGATTTTATAAGTGTTTTATTTTTCTGCCAAAAATTTCAATAATCCTATTTTTAATGGCTGAATATTTTCTCTATTATTGTGTTTCATGAGGATATCATTGATTTGTGACAATGTGGCTGTTTCTATCGAACTGGCTATATAATCATATTTCTTTCGATCAGTTGTAATTCCAATGTTGTAGAAATGGGCTTTGATAAGAAGAAACCATCTTTTGGGACGGGATTTCCAAATAAGAGCAATTTTTAGACTTATCCTGGCAATTGTTGATTCACCGATGGTCTTCCTGCGTTCTCGTATGTAGACAATTTGTCAAGAGCATTAAATTACATACATCAGGTCAGAAATGAGTATAAATGTATTATTTGTATATTATAGAAACAAAATTCCTTTTATAATCTCTGTAACAAAGAAGTAAGAATAAAAGGAATGACACTGAATTCCCATTTTTAACGAATATCCTCTGTTATTGTTTCAAAACTTTCTTGTAGCCACTTTAGCAAAAGGAAAAGCACTTGACTTATGATATCACAGCGGTATAAAGCCTAAAAGATTTTGGAGACAGTTCGATTTTGCATTTAGCCAAGGTTTCGCACTTCTAACTTGACTTTAAACCCAATGTCCTGATGAAAAAGTTATCTTGTTCCATTTTCAACGTACGTGTTTATAAAGGGTTTCCTCCTCTTTCAACGTATAAAAACACGCGTAGGTCAATCAAAAGCTTTTTACTTTCTCATATGCGTAGTATAGAGAAAGTATAGTAATCGTCAAAAAATTCGAACTCGAGATTTTGATGAATCTCCGTGTTTTAGACCTGAATGAGTTCGAAAAATACATTTATAGAAAATGTCCGTCTGTCTGTTTGTAACAAAGATAACTCAAAAACGCTTTGACCTAAACGGTTCAAATTCGATATACGGTCCTTGCACCAAATTTCCAAATTTCTATCAAATTTTTAGTACAATCTGATCAGAGAAAATCCGTCAGTCCGACTGTTCGAATATAAGTTAACACTATAATTACAAAACGAAGATATCTAGATAGATAAAATTCGGTATGCATATTTAACATCTATAGTGTAGATAGTTATCACATATTGAGCCAAATCAACAAAGAATTGACCTTCTGTTGGTGCGCGCTTTTAGAATCGTATAAATGCGATAACTACAAAACGCAACTATGTAAATATCTCAAATTTCGTATGGGATTTTGTGACTACAAGTGCAGTTTTGTGCCAAATTTTGGCTTCAATCGGTTGAGAAAAACGCATCCAAATGCGGTTTTTGTATACTATTAACCACATGCCATGGATGAATCACCAAAATAACTCTCCAAGGATGATATGAAAATGCTAAATTCACGCCAAAAGTTAATACTTCATAACTACTGCACGCCAATGCCATGTATGGCGTTCTCAGGGATGACACCTTTATGAGAGAATATGTGAGAAAATTTAGGTGAGACCACTTCCACTGGTTTAAATGAGCGGGAGTGGTCTCGTCTAAACTAAAGTGAATTGGTAGCATAATAAGTAAACGGAAAGAGGTAGGACAGGGTTGCCATTGTATTTTATGGCCTTCTATCACCCTGTTGGCAAATTACCCTCTTGGCACCTCGTTTGGCAGATTAGATAAAGTCTCAATGTAGAACGCAATATTTATTATAAAAAAATTAGATTAAATTAAATAATAAATTAAAAATATTATCTATTTTTAATGTTTGCACAATATTTTGATTTTTAAATAATTTCTTTACTGCTTTTTAAACTTGTAGGTAAGATCCCGTGGTTGCGAAGTTTTACATTTTTATTCTTTTCTGTAACAAGTAATTCAGTGGTGCTTGAAACTCTTTATGGATTTTCCTTTCATCAACATTCAGAATAATGCAGATTTCGAAATTTCAATGACGTGATCTGCTGATCTCTCTTCTGTTAAAAGAGAATTAAATGTCGTTCGCCGTTATCTTTGCAATTACGTCCGCAAGTTCGTTTTTTCAAAACGACAATTATTTTCGGAATTGTTCATATTCTGTTGCATATATATATATATATATATATATATATATATATATATATATATATATATATATATATATATATATATATATGGGATGGAATAAAACGAACGCTTTATTCCATCCCGGGAGGCATAATGTATGTATAAGCAGGAAGCGACGATGTACGTCAGTCTACAGCACGACACAAGAGCGAAAGAGAAAAAAGCGACAGACAAATTTCTCCGATTATTATATACCATGAGATCCTGATAGGAATTTCTTTACACCTATCGATTTAGGTAAGGGAAATTTATTTTAAAAGAATTTGCATAGCTTGACAAATTTTTACCCCTTCACCCGGAACGTGTGCAAATGCAGATGTAAGCATTTTTACAAAATTCCTGGTGTTTTAATTAAATAAAAAGGGTGGAATCTTATCAGGAAATAAGAGAACATTTTAGAAGGATAATATGGGTTAAATTAAGATAAAATTAATCAGAATTTTATATATATATAACTGAGCAACAGCAACTCGCTGTTTGCTTCAAAACTCGTTTTTTTTTTATCAGCTTTCAGAATAAATTGGTATTTAAGTGACATAAAACAAATAATTTCAATCAATAGATGAAATTTTTAAAAAATAGTTGTAATTCGTAATAGTTAGCAAGCCTGAAAACTGAAAGATGTATCGGAGCAAATGAGAGATATCATGGAACATTGATTTTGATTAAGTGCTCGTTTACAATCTTATGCTATAGCTGCGTTCGCCAGTAATTTCCATTTAAATATTCATTTACTATTATTTTATAGGATAAAATATTACCGTAAAATTATGGAAAACTACTTGATTTTGAAGAGAGTCCTTGTAAATTTAGAGAGTGCTCGTTTTTTTAAAAACCACAGATAAATGTGATAATGTTGACAAGGCAATAATATGCGACTAGATATACAAAGATAATATTTTAGATACGAAATATTGAATCATGACGAAACTGAGCACTGCATTACCAGAATTGTACAAAATGAATCAATCTCAGCCGAAAAATAAGAAACTGTCATATAGCGCAAAGTAATTCAGAACATACATCGAGTTAACATACATTGACACTCTTCTTGATTACTTAAAGCACCAAAAATACTGAAGGCTAATGGAAAACGAAGTAGAATAATTGTCTTTATTGTTTTATTTCAAGCAATAATAAAATAAGTAAGTATTGACTTTTTAAATATTCTGCCTATTCTTTCAATTTCATATTCATGATGGTTTGTTTATAAAGGATTTTATCAACCATGTATATTTCCATCAGGATTTTCCATTAATTCTATATAATCATGAGTCTTCTATATATAAATTAATATGTTCGTTATTAAATTTTAGGTAAATTAAAATAATTCCGAATTTTTTAAATCACTATAATTGATTTTAGAAATAAATAATTATGGAAGCTGGGAACTTCAGAAAATATGTCATCAAGAAATTTATTTTAACCTTGATTGCAATTACATTTAAATTTTCTGATCTTTTAGTCACACCTCAATGTTTGTGCCACATTTTGTAGAACTAATTACTAAATCACAAAATAAATTCTGTTTTTGCTCATATAAAGTCACTCTTGCAGCAATTATAAAGAATTTCTTTTCCTCTTTCAGAATTACTCATACAATATTCTACAGAAAATTTAGCGGTGGAAGTACTTTTGAATCCTCATGTGAGTACCCTCAAGCAATGTTTAAAGAACCTCCTTGCAGCCAACGTAGGCCACAAACACGTCATCCATGCCGGTTACGCTTTCACCGGTTCTGGGTCTTGGGTTCTTCAAGACGGAAGTTTCTCTTACGACGATTTCGTGGACACTTTACAAGACGCAGATGTACAAAGAGCCCTGAGACGCCATCTCGGGTACACAATACACGTACACTGCATTCCAGAAGGTCCGTGGGCTCAAAAAGGTGATGATGAAGGAGCTTTAAACAAAATCTATGAATCCTTATATATCAATCCTGCCAGTCGAGTATCTGTTGTTCCCGGATCAGCCATTTTATTAAACTGTCTTGATTCTGTTTTAAGATTCCAGCCTCTCACTGAAATGATGAAATCCTCTCCGGTTGTCGGGAATATTCGCTTCAACAGACCTACGCTCTATGTATTCCCTGGCGGTCAAGGAGACTGTGCTCTCTTCGGAGTCAGTGGTTTCACAATGCTCATCGATGGAGGTTTCAACCGCAAGCCATGTTTTTGGGAATTCATAAGACACCTAGATCGTCTGGATGCTATTATGATCACACGTCTCAACGAAAACAACGTGTGTGGTATCACAAATGTCGTTCGTCGCAAAATGGAAGGAAAGAGAGTGTATCCTCAAGTTGGCTACGTGTTTTGCAATGTAGCCGAAGGAAAACAAAGCCCAACGAGTCCGGGATCTACTGGTCAAGACAGGGATCCATTACTAGTTAGTGTAATCCAAGAAGGACGTGAATTTAGTGAAAATTTGCAACAGCTTGGACTTAAACCTCACCGGTGTCTTAGGGACTGTCAAGTTGAACCACTGACTCTCTTTCATAAAGTTGGGCATGGCACTTTAGAAATGTACGTGCTTAGTCCTCCTAAAGACAGTAAAGAAATGAAAATGTTTTTTCAACAATGGACTTCTTATAAGGAACATTTCAGTTCAAAAAGGTACCTCGATGATCGGGAAGTTCCTATTCCTTTATCACACGCTATGTCAATATGTGCACTGCTAGTATGGAAGCCAGCTGATCCGGCAGATACAATTACCAGGGTACTACTTCCAGGCAGTGCTCCTCAAAGTAAAATATTTGAGGGTCTAGAACATTTAAGACATCTGGAAGAGCTTAAGCATAGGACATGCAGTCAGTTATCTTTAGGCATTAAATATGAAGAACGAGTAAAAGTGAAAACTACTAAAAAACAGGTTGTCAAAAGTGTAACAGCTAAACAAAAGGCTGAAATTATCCGCCCGTCTTCCCCAATAAAGGTTAGTAAGGAAATAGAGGATCAAGCAAAACTACAAAGAAAAAGAGCTGAATCTCCAATAAAACAAATGGGATCACCCGTAAGAAAACTTAAAAAAACGACAAAAAAAACCGAGGAGAAAAAAATTCTGCTGACAAAAGATGAAGTTGCGATAAAAAGAGCTATAAGTAAAGAGATAAAATCTGTGTCGAAAAAGATTAAAAAGCGTAGTCGAAGTAAAGAACAGCGTTTCATTAAGGGAGATGAGAAAATAACTACCGGTGCTCCAGAAGGAGAAATAATTCCAGACGATACTGTGATTTCAGTAGAAAGTGAATCGCAGCCAATGTTAGAAAGTGAAGGGATTAAAGAAATCGAATCTCCGAAAAAAGAAGAATATGATGCTACTGCTGAAGAGGAAAAAATTTTGCTTGAAACAAAAGAACGTGAAAAGGAAGTACCAAGCACTCCAGAAGAAGAGCATATAACTGTAGAAACTCCAGAAGAAATAGAAAGTGATAAAGATGAGAAAATCACAGAAGAAAAGAGAGAAGACGAGGTGGATAAGTCTCCAGTACATGAAGAGTTAAAGTCACCAATTAAGGATGATGAAGAAATAGTTAAAGTGGAGGAAATTCCAGAACCCTCAGATCTTAGTAAAGAAATTTCAGAAACAAAAACGCCGACAGAAGTCGAAGCTGAAGCGATAGAACATATCAAACCTGAATCTCCCGTCCAAGCTGAGGTCGCGGAATATCCTGTTATAATTAAAGAGACCAAGCTACCTTCACCGGACAAAGAAAAGGAAGTAGAATCTAAAACGATGCCTGAAAAGATTCCTAAGAAAAAAATTGTTAGCAAACCAACGCCTTCAAGAACTATTTCATCCTTATCTGAAACACCAAAAATTCGCAGAGAGCAAGAAATTAGAAAAACACAGGTGAGAAAAGATAAAGCTGTGGAAAAAGAGAGCAAGGTCAAAGTAATTTCCAGAACCACTAAGACTATAAGCAAAACAATGGGTGCACAAAGTCCAGTTGAAAGTACTTTACGAACGCCACCATCAAAACCTGCAACTAAACCAAAGGAACAAAAAACGTTTCGACAACCTAAAACTTCGACCCCAATTAAAGCAGCACAAAGATCTGAGCCTAAACCGATAAAAATACCAGGCATAACCGAGATAAAAACAAAGATGGCAAAGGATGTAGTCAATAAACGTGTGGCTGAAAGTAAAGTTACAGCGAAACAACTTGAAACTGTTAAATCTAAAGCTCCTACAACTCTCCCGAAAAGTCCTATAAAGAAACCAAAAGAGAAATTACCTGTAATGTCGCCTAAAAAGAAACCTAAAACAACAACAGCTGCTCCAACACGAGCTACTAAACCTTCCAAAGACAAAACGAAGCCAAAGCCAGTAAAACGACCAGAAAAAATAAAAGAAATCATTCCGTCCGCACCCGAAGACATTAAAGCAGAAAAACTAGAAGAGAAGGGACCAACTGTAACAGAAGAAGAAGCCATTCCGTCCCAGGTATCTACGCCCCTTGAAAAATCTGAAGGGGAAGAAATGATTCAAAGTGTTCCATCCAGTCCAAAGGATGTGCAGCCTCATATTGAAGACATCACAGAAGAAATAGCAGAAAAAACTCCGTCCGAAGCAGAGGAGAAAGAAATTGTTGCTGCAGAAGAGCAAGCCCCTATCATATCAGAACCTGAGGAACTGGGAGAAAAAGCTGAGGGTGATAAAGTTTATGATGAGCAAATGATTGTAAAAGAAATAGAAGCTGTTGAAGCAGCAGTGGATGAATTAATAGAAGGAATGCAAGACTCTAAGATTAAAATCCTTCCTACCGTAGAAAAAGAATTAGAAATTACTCAGAAGGAAAGACAAGACATCGAACCTCAAGAAAAGGAAGAAGTCGCAGTTCTTACTGAGGATACTTTACGAAGAAAAAGTGAAGCAGAAACTCCTGTCGAAGTTATAATCGATCTTGAAAAATTAGATTTATCTAAAGTGGATGTAATAAAGTTGAAAGAAACTGTAGAACCTGTCATTCGGCCTGAATTATCCTTTATCAAAGAATGTATGAAATCGAGAGACATTTATTTAGAAGATTATGAAACGACAATTTTCGAAACCATTTTAATAATTTTAAAACAAAAAAATGTTTCCTTGCCTGTGGAATCAATTCGCGAATATATAAGTGAAAATAAATTTGAAATAGTTGAAATAATTTGCAACGAATACAAAAAACGCCTTCAAGAAGTAGAAGAAATTGTTCCACCAGTAGTAGAGGCTGAAGTAACACTTGAAGAAATTACGAAACCGAAAGTCACTTACAAAGATATAAAGCAGCATCTAACACCAGAATCAACAGCTGCTATTTCTTCACTTGTGAATGAAATCAGGGAAGAAATTGACATTGATAACTTGGAAGAAAAAATTGCTGAAGTGGCATACGAATGCCTTCAACAGAAATCAATAACTCCGACAAAGGAAACTTTTACAAAATATATTATTGAATACAGAGTAGAAATTGTGACCATAATTAGAAAAAGATATATTGAAGAACGTGTTGAAGAAGGTGAAGAAGAACCAACACGTCCCGCAGAAAAAGAAGAGAGACCAATCAAAGAAGTGGTTTCTCCGGAGTCAGTTAAAAAATGCTTGACGACGAAAGGAGAAGAAGAAATAAATAAACTCATAAAAGATATTAAACTTGAAGGGGTGTCTTATGATGGCCTTGAAGACACAGTTTATGAAATTATTAGCTCAGGATTACCGGAGAAGCACATTTTTGTTAATGAAGAAATAATAATTATGTACATAATTGAATACAGAAAACAAATTATAACAAAAATCAAAGAAAACTATATACGAGGACTCACAGAACACAAAGAGGATGAAATTACTGAACCAGACTTCAAACAATATTTAACACCAGAATCAACAGCTGCTATTTCTTCACTTGTGAATGAAATCATGGAAGAAATTGACATTGATAACTTGGAAGAAAAAATTGCTGAAGTGGCATACGAATGCCTTCAAGAGAAATCAATAACTCCGACAAAGGAAACTTTTACAAAATATATTATTGAATACAGAGTAGAAATTGTGACCATAATTAGAAAAAGATATATTGAAGAACGTGTTGAAGAAGGCGAAGAAGAACCATCACGTCCCGCAGAAAAAGAAGAGAGACCAATCAAAGAAGTGGTTTCTCCTGAATCAGTTAAAAAATGCTTGACGACAAAAGGAGAAGAAGAAATAAATAAACTCATAAAAGATATTAAACTTGAAGGGGTGTCTTATGATGGCCTTGAAGACTCAGTTTATGAAATTATCAGCTCAGGATTACCGGAGAAGCACATTTTTGTTAATGAAGAAATAATAATTATGTACATAATTGAATACAGAAAACAAATTATAACAAAAATCAAAGAAAACTATATGCGAGGACTCACAGAACACAAAGAGGATGAAATTACTGAACCGGACTTCAAACAATATTTAACACCAGAATCAACAGCTGCTATTTCTTCACTTGTGAATGAAATCATGGAAGAAATTGACATTGATAACTTGGAAGAAAAAATTGCTGAAGTGGCATACGAATGCCTTCAAGAGAAATCAATAACTCCGACAAAGGAAACTTTTACAAAATATATTATTGAATACAGAGTAGAAATTGTGACCATAATTAGAAAAAGATATATTCAAGAACGTGTTGAAGAAGGCGAAGAAGAACCATCACGTCCTGCAGAAAAAGAAGAGAGACCAATCAAAGAAGTGGTTTCTCCTGAATCAGTTAAAAAATGCTTGACGACAAAAGGAGAAGAAGAAATAAATAAACTCATAAAAGATATTAAACTTGAAGGGGTGTCTTATGATGGCCTTGAAGACTCAGTTTATGAAATTATCAGCTCAGGATTACCGGAGAAGCACACTTATGTTACGGAAGAAATAATAATTACGTACATAATTGAATACAGAAAACAAATTATAACACAAATCAAAGAAAACTATATGCGAGGACTCACAGAACACAAAGAGGAGAAAATTACTGAACCGGACTACAAAAAATATCTAACACCAGAGTCTACAGCTGCAATTTCTTCACTTGTGAATGAAATCAGGGAAGAAATTGACATTGATAACTTGGAAGAAAAGATTGCTGAAGTGGCATACGAATGCCTTCAAGAGAAATCAATAACTCCGACAAAGGAAACTTTTACAAAATATATTATTGAATACAGAATAGAAATCGTAACCATAATTAGGAAGAGATATCTTAAAGAGCGTGCTGAAATAGATGAAGAAAAAATACCAAGTCCAGCAAAAGAAGAGACATCAATGACAGAAGAATTTTCTCCAGATCTAATAAAGAAGATAGGAGAAGAAGAAATAAATAAACTTATAGATCAAATTAAACACGAAGGTATTTCATATGATGATTTGGATGAAACAGTTTATGAAATCGTAAGCTCAGAATTACAGAAGGAAAAAGTTACTATTACAGAAGAAATGATAATTTTATACATAATAGAGCATAAAACAGACATTATATCTCTCGTCAAAAAGAAATATTTGACTTCAATTGAAAAAGTTAAAGGCATAGTCTCTGAAGAATATGAACAAGAAAAGACACCTCATCTCGTGAATATTATGGAATGTATGACACCAGAAGTGAAAAACGTTATCAATGATCTCGCGAAAGATATACAAGTAGAAAAAGAGATGTTAGAAAATACGATAGAAGTAATTCTTCAGACTTTAAGTGAAAAAATGGAAGAAAAATCTATTTCACTTGAAAGCAACACAATCATAAAATTTGTCACGGAAAATAAAAAAGAAATTGCGAATCTAGTGCAAAAAAAGCTTACAAGTGAAACAAAAGAACTTCTAACACAAGAAATTGCGGGAACTGAAGAGATTCTGACACCGGAACTAATCAAAACATATCTAACATCCGAAGCTAATGATATAGTAACCATATTTATTGAAGAGTTGAAACTAGAAGAAATTTCAGAAACTCAATGTGAACAAATAACTTTACATACTATATTAGAAGCAATTAACAAGCAAAAAATTCAACACACATCAAAGAGTGTCTCAAAATACATCATAGAAAATCGCATTTTTATTTTACAACTAATCAAAGAAAAAGCAGCTAGTCTTGTAACAAAAGAAAAAGAAATTTCCATACCTCATAAAACACATGAGGAAGAATTTGAAAAGGAAAAGGAGCAGTTACATGAAAGAAAGAGAGAAGCACCCTCACCCATGGAGGAGAAGACACCCTCGCCATTGGAGGAGCAAAAGATACCATCACCAGTCAAAGAGGACAAGGCCCCATCACCAGTTAAAGAATCTAAGGCACCGTCAAAAACTGAAGAGGAAAAGATTCCTACACCAATCAAGGAAGAGAAGGACCTCTCCCCAATAGAGGAGAAAGCACCCTCGCCAGTGGAGGATCAAAAGATTTCATCACCAGTTAAAGAAGAAAAGGCCCCATCACCAGTTGTAGAAACAAAGGCTCCGTCAACGCCTGAAGAGGAAAAGATTCCTACACCAATAAAGGAAGAGAAGGACCTTTCCCCAACAGAGGAGAAAGCACGCTCGCCAGTGGAGGAGCAAAAGATGCCATCACCAGTTAAAGAAGAAAAGGAACCATCACCAGTTGTAGAAACCAAGGCTCCGTCAACACCTAAAGAGGAAAAGATTCCAACACCAATCAAGGAAGAGAAGGCACCCTCCCCAATCGAGGAGAAAGCAGCCTCGCCAGTGGAGGAGCAAAAGATTCCATCACCAGTTCAAGAAGAAAAGGCCCCATCACCAATTATAGAAACAAAGGCTCCATCAACACCTGGAGAGGAAAAGATTCCTTCACCAATCAAGGAAGAGAAGGCACCCTCTCCAATAGAGGAGAAACCACCCTCGCCAGTGGAGGAGCAAAAGTTGCCATCACCAGTTAAAGAAGAAAAAGCCCCATCACCAGTTGTAGAAACCAAGGCTCCGCCAACACCTAAAGAGGAAAAGATTTCTACACCAATCAAGGAAGAGAAGGCACCCTCCCCAATAGAGGAGAAAGCACCCTCGCCAGTGGAAGAGCCAAAGATTCCATCTCCAGTTAAAGAAGAAAAGGCCCCATCACCAGTTGTAGAAACAAAGGCACCGTCAACACCTGAAGAGGAAAAGATTCCTACACCAATCAAGGAAGAGAAGGCAGCCTCCCCAATAGAGGAGAAAGCACCCTCGCCAGTGGAAGAGCCAAAGATTCCATCTCCAGTTAAAGAAGAAAAGGCCCCATCACCAGTTGTAGAAACAAAGGCACCGTCAACACCTGAAGAGGAAAAGATTCCTACACCAATCAAGGAAGAGAAGGCAGCCTCCCCAATAGAGGAGAAAGCACCCTCGCCAGTGGAGGAGCAAAAGATGTCATCACCAGTTAAAGAAGAAAAGGCCCCATCACCAGTTGTAGAAACAAAGACTCCGTCAACACTTAAAGAGGAAAAGATTCCAACACCAATCCAGGAAGAGAAGGCACCCTCCCCAATAGAGGAGAAAGAACGCTCGCCAGTGGAGGAGAAAAAGAGGCCATCACCAGTTAAAGAAGAAAAGGCCCCATCACCAGTTATAGAAACAAAGGCTCCGTCAACACCTGAAGAGGAAAAGATTCCTACACCAATGAAGGAAGAGAAGGCACAATCCCCAATAGAGGAGAAAGCAGCCTCGCCAGTGGAGGAGCAAAAGATTCCATCACCAGTTCAAGAAGAAAAGGCTCCATCACCAATTATAGAAACAAAGGCTCCATCAACACCTGGAGAGGAAAAGATTCCTTCACCAATCAAGGAAGAGAAGGCACCCTCCCCAATAGAGGAGAAAGCACCCTCGCCAGTGGAGGAGCAAAAGTTGCCATCACCAGTTAAAGAAGAAAAGGCCCCATCACCAGTTGTAGAAACCAAGGCTCCGCCAACACCTAAAGAGGAAAAGATTTCTACACCAATCAAGGAAGAGAAGGCACCCTCCCCAATAGAGGAGAAAGCACCTTCGCCAGTGGAAGAGCAAAAGATTCCATCTCCAGTTAAAGAAGAAAAGGCCCCATCACCAGTTGTAGAAACAAAGGCACCGTCAACACCTGAAGAGGAAAAGATTCCTACACCAATCAAGGAAGAGAAAGCACCCTCCTTAATGGAGGAGAAAGCAGCCTCGCCAGTGGAGGAGCAAAAGATGTCATCACCAGTTAAAGAAGAAAAGGCCCCATCACCAGTTGTAGAAACAAAGACTCCGTCAACACTTAAAGAGGAAAAGATTCCAACACCAATCCAGGAAGAGAAGGCACCCTCCCCAATAGAGGAGAAAGAACGCTCGCCAGTGGAGGAGAAAAAGATGCCATCACCAGTTAAAGAAGAAAAGGCCCCATCACCAGTTATAGAAACAAAGGCTCCGTCAACACCTGAAGAGGAAAAGATTCCTACACCAATCAAGGAAGAGAAGGCACCCTCCCCAATAGAGGAGAAAGCAGCCTCGCCAGTGGAGGAGCAAAAGATTCCATCACCAGTTCAAGAAGAAAAGGCCCCATCACCAATTATAGAAACAAAGGCTCCATCAACACCTGGAGAGGAAAAGATTCCTTCACCAATCAAGGAAGAGAAGGCACCCTCCCCAATAGAGGAGAAAGCACCCTCGCCAGTGGAGGAGCAAAAGTTGCCATCACCAGTTAAAGAAGAAAAAGCCCCATCACCAGTTGTAGAAACCAAGGCTCCGCCAACACCTAAAGAGGAAAAGATTTCTATACCAATCAAGGAAGAGAAGGCACCCTCCCCAATAGAGGAGAAAGCACCTTCGCCAGTGGAAGAGCAAAAGATTCCATCTCCAGTTAAAGAAGAAAAGGCCCCATCACCAGTTGTAGAAACAAAGGCTCCGTCAACACCTGAAGAGGAAAAGATTCCTACACCAATCAAGGAAGAGAAAGCACCCTCCTTAATAGAGGAGAAAGCAGCCTCGCCAGTGGAGGAGCAAAAGATGCCATCACCAGTTAAAGAAGAAAAGGCCCCATCACCAGTTGTAGAAACCAAGGCTCCGTCAACACCTAAAGAGGAAGAGACTCCTAAACGAATCAAGGAAGAGAAGGCACCCTCTCCAATAGAGGAGAAAGCACCCTCGCCAGTGGAGGAGCAAAAGATGCCATCACCAGTTAAAGAAGAAAAGGCCCCATCACCAGTTGTAGAAACAAAGGCTCCGTCAACACTTAAAGAGGAAAAGATTCCAACACCAATCAAGGAAGAGAAGGCACCCTCCCCAATAGAGGAGAAAGAACGCTCGCCAGTGGAGGAGAAAAAGATGCCATCACCAGTTAAAGAAGAAAAGGCCCCATCACCAGATATAGAAACAAAGGCTCCGTTCACACCTGAAGAGGAAAAGATTCCTACACCAATCAAGGAAGAGAAGGCACCCTCCCCAATAGAGGAGAAAGCAGCCTCGCCAGTGGAGGAGCAAAAGATTCCATCACCAGTTCAAGAAGAAAAGGCCCCATCACCAATTATAGAAACAAAGGCTCCATCAACACCTGGAGAGGAAAAGATTCCTTCACCAATCAAGGAAGAGAAGGCACCCTCCCCAATAGAGGAGAAAGCACCCTCGCCAGTGGAGGAGCAAAAGTTGCCATCACCAGTTAAAGAAGAAAAAGCCCCATCACCAGTTGTAGAAACCAAGGCTCCGCCAACACCTAAAGAGGAAAAGATTTCTATACCAATCAAGGAAGAGAAGGCACCCTCCCCAATAGAGGAGAAAGCACCTTCGCCAGTGGAAGAGCAAAAGATTCCATCTCCAGTTAAAGAAGAAAAGGCCCCATCACCAGTTGTAGAAACAAAGGCTCCGTCAACACCTGAAGAGGAAAAGATTCCTACACCAATCAAGGAAGAGAAAGCACCCTCCTTAATAGAGGAGAAAGCAGCCTCGCCAGTGGAGGAGCAAAAGATGCCATCACCAGTTAAAGAAGAAAAGGCCACATCACCAGTTGTAGAAACCAAGGCTCCGTCAACACCTAAAGAGGAAGAGACTCCTAAACGAATCAAGGAAGAGAAGGCACCCTCTCCAATAGAGGAGAAAGCACCCTCGCCAGTGGAGGAGCAAAAGATGCCATCACCAGTTAAAGAAGAAAAGGCCCCATCACCAGTTGTAGAAACAAAGGCTCCGTCAACACTTAAAGAGGAAAAGATTCCAACACCAATCAAGGAAGAGAAGGCACCCTCCCCAATAGAGGAGAAAGAACGCTCGCCAGTGGAGGAGAAAAAGATGCCATCACCAGTTAAAGAAGAAAAGGCCCCATCACCAGATATAGAAACAAAGGCTCCGTCAACACCTGAAGAGGAAAAGATTCCTACACCTATCAAGGAACAGAAGGCAGCCTCCCCAATAGAGGAGAAAGAACCCTCGCCAGTGGAGGAACAAAAGATTCCATCACCAGTTCAAGAAGAAAAGGCCCCATCACCAGTTGTAGAAACAAAGGCTCCGTCAACACCTAAAGAGGGAAAGATTTCTACACCAATCATGGAAGAGAAGGCACCCTCAACAATACAGGAGAAAGCACCCTCGCCAGTGGAGGAGCAAAAGATGCCATCACCAGTTAAAGAAGAAAAGGCCCCATCACCAGTTGTAGAAACAAAGGCTCCGTCAACACCTGGAGAAGAAAGGATTCCTACACCAATCAAGGAGGAGAAGTCACCCTCCCCAATAGACGAGAAAGCACCCTCGCCAGTGGAGGAGCAAAAGATGCCATCACCAGTTGTAGAAACAATGGCTCCATCAACACCTGGAGAGGAAAAGATTCCTACACCAATCAAGGAAGAGAAGGCACCCGCCCCAATAGAGGAGAAAGCACCCTCGCCAGTGGAAGAGCAAAAGATTCCATCTCCAGTTAAAGAAGAAAAGGTCCCATCACCAGTTGTAGAAACAAAGATTCCGTCAACACCTGAAGAGAAAAAGATTCCTACACCAATCAAGGAAGAGAAGGCAGCCTCCTTAATAGAGGAGAAAGCACCCTCGCCAGTGGGGGAGCAAAAGATTCGATCACCAGTTCAAGAAGAAAAGGCCCCATCACCAGTTGTAGAAACCAAGGCTCCGTCAACACCTAAACAGGAAGAGACTCCTACACGAATCAAGGAGGAGAAGGCACCCTCCCCAATAGAGGAGAAAGCACCCTCGCCAGTGGAAGAGCAAAAGATTCCATCTCCAGTTAAAGAAGAAAAGGCCCCATCACCAGTTGTAGAAACAAAGGCTCCGTCAACACCTGAAGAGAAAAGGATTCCTGCACCAATCAAGGAAGAGAAGGCACCCTCCCCAATAGAGGAGAAAGCACGCTCGCCAGTGGAGGAGAAAAAGATGCCATCACCAGTTAAAGAAGAAAAGGCCCCATCACCAGTTGTAGAAACAAAGGCTCCGTCAACACCTGGAGAGGAAAAGATTCCTACACCAATCAAGGAAGAGAAGGCACCCTCCCCAATAGAGGAGAAAGCAACCTCGCCAGTGGAGGAGCAAAAGACGCCATCACCAGTTAAAGAAGAAAAAGCTCCATTACCAGTTGTAGAAACCAAGACTCCATCAACACCTGAAGAGGAAAAGATTCCTACACCAATCAAGGAACAGAAGGCAGCCTCCTCAATAGAGGAGAAAGCACCCTCGCCAGTGGAGGAGCAAAAGATTCCATCACCAGTTCAAGAAGAAAAGGCCCCATCACCAGTTGTAGAAACCAAGGCTCCGTCAACACCTAAAGAGGAAGAGATTCCTACACCAATCAAGGAGGAGAAGGCACCCTCCCCAATAGAGGAGAAAGCACCCTCGCCAGTGGAGGAGCAAAAGATGCCATCACCAGTTAAAGAAGAAAAGGCCCCATCACCAGTTGTAGAAACAAAGGCTTCGTCAACACTTAAAGAGGAAAAGATTCCAACACCAATCAAGGAAGAGAAGGCACCCTCCCCAATAGAGGAGAAAGCACGCTCGCCAGTGGAGGAGAAAAAGATTCCATCACCAGTTCAAGAAGAAAAGGCCCCATCACCAGTTGTAGAAACAAAGGCTCCGTCAACACCTAAAGAGGAAAAGATTCCTACACCAATCAAGGAGGAGAAGGCACCCTCCCCAATAGAGGAGAAAGCACCCTCGCCAGTGGAGGAGCAAAAGATGCCATCACCAGTTGTAGAAACAATGGCTCCATCAACACCTGGAGAGGGAAAGATTCCTACACCAATCAAGGAAGAGAAGGCACCCACCCCAATAGAGGAGAAAGCACCCTCGCCAGTGGAAGAGCAAAAGATTCCATCTCCAGTTAAAGAAGAAAAGGCCCCATCACCAGTTGTAGAAACAAAGGTTCCGTCAACACCTGAAGAGGAAAAGATTCCTACACCAATCAAGGAAGAGAAGGCAGCCTCCTTAATAGAGGAGAAAGCACCCTCGCCAGTGGAGGAGCAAAAGATGCCATCACCAGTTGAAGAAGAAGAGGCCCCATCACCAGTTGTAGAAACCAAGGCTCCTAAAGAGGAAGAGACTCCTACACCAATCAAGGAAGAGAAGGCACCCTCCCCAATACAGGAGAAAGCCCCCTTGCCAGTGGAGGAGCAAAAGATGCCATCACCAGTTAAGGAAGAAAAGGCCCCATCACCAGTTGTAGAAACAAAGGCTCCGTCAACACCTGAAGAGCAAAAGATTCCAACACCTATCAAGGAAGAGAAGGTACCCTCCCCAATAGAGGAGAAAGCCCCCTCGCCAGTGGAAGAGCAAAAGACGCCATCACCAGTTAATGAAGAAAAGGCCCCATCACCAGTTGTAGAAACAAAGGCTCCGTCAACACTTCAAGAAGAAAAGATTCCTACACCAATCAAGGAAGAGAAGGCGCCCTCCCCAATAGAGGAGAAAGCACCCTCGCCAGTGGAGGAGAAAAAGATGCCATCACCAGTTAAAGAACAAAAGGCCCCATCACCAGTTGTAGAAACAAAGGCTCCGTCAACACTTCAAGAGGAAAAGATTCCTACACCAATCAAGGAAGAGAAGGCGCCCTCCCCAATAGAGGAGAAAGCACCCTCGCCAGTGGAGGAGAAAAAGATGCAATCACCAGTTAAAGAACAAAAGGCCCCATCACCAGTTAAAGAACAAAAGGCCCAATCACCAGTTGTAGAAACAATAGCTCCGTCAACACTTGAAGAGGAAAAGATTCCTACACCAATCAAGGAAGAGAAGGCGCCCTCCCCAATAGAGGAGAAAGCACACTTGCCAGTGGAGGAGCAAAAGATGCCATCACCAGTTAAAGAAGAAAAAGCCCAATTACCAGTTGAAGAAACAAAGGCTCCATCAACACCTGGAGAGGAAAAGATTCCTAAACCAATCAAGGAAGAGAAATCGCCCTCCCCAATAGAGGAGAAAGCACCCTCGCCAGTGGAGGAGCAAAAGACGCCATCACCAGTTAAAGAAGAAAAGGCCCCATCACCAGTTGTAGAAACCAAGGCTCCGTCAACACCTAAAGAGGAAGAGACTCCTACACCAATCAAGGAAGAGAAGGCACCCTCCCCAATAGAGGAGAAAGCACACTCCCCAATAGTGGAGAAAGCACCCTCGCCAGTGGAGGAGAAAAAGATGCCATCACCAGTTAAAGAACAAAAGGCCCCATCACCAGTTGTAGAAACAAAGGGTCCGTCAACAACTGAAGAGGAAAAGATTCCTACACCAATCAAGGAAGAGAAGGCGCCCTCCCCAATAGAGGAGAAAGCACCCTTGCCAGTGGAGGAGCAAAAGATGCCATCACCAGTTAAAGAAGAAAAAGCCCAATTACCAGTTGAAGAAACAAAGGCTCCATCAACAACTGGAGAGGAAAAGATTCCTACACCAATCAAGGAAGGGAAGGCACCCTCCGCAATAGAGGAGAAAGCACCCTCGCCAGTGGAGAAGCAAAAGATACCATCACCAGTTAAAGAAGAAAAGGCCCCATCCCCAGTTGTAGAAACAATGGCTCCGTCAACACCTAAAGAGCAAAAGATTCCAACACCAATCAAGGAAAAAAAGGCACCCTCCCCATTAGAGGAGAAAGCACCCTCGCCAGTGGAGGAGAAAAAGATACCATCACCAGTTAAAGAAGAAAAGGCCCCATCACCAGTTATAGAAAGAAAGGCTCCGTCAACACCTGAAGAGAAAAAGATTCCTACACCAATCAAGGACGAGAAGGCAGCCTTCCCAATAGAGGAGAAAGCCCCCTCCCCAGTGGAGGAGCAAAAGATTCGATCACCAGTTCAAGAAGAAAAGGCCCCATCACCAGTTGTAGAAACAAAGGCTCCGTCAACACCTGGAGAGGAAAAGATTCCTACACCAATCAAGGAAGAGAAGGCACCCTCCCCAATAGAGGAGAAAGCACCCTCGCCAGTGGAGGAGCAAAAGACGCCATCACCAGTTAAAGAAGAAAAGGCCCCATTACCAGTTGTAGAAACCAAGGCTCCGTCAACACCTGAAGAGGAAGAGACTCCTACACCAATCAAGGAAGAGAAGGCACCCTCCCCAATAGAGGAGAAAGCAGCCTCCCCAATAGAGGAGAAAGCACCCTCGCCAGTGGAGGAAAAAAAGATGCCGTCACCAGTTAAAGAACAAAAGGCCCCATCACCAGTTGTAGAAACAAAGGCTGAGTCAACACTTGAAGAGGAAAAGATTCCTACACCAATCAAGGAAGAGAAGGCGCCCTCCCCAATAGTGGAGAAAGCACCCTCGCCAGTGGAGGAGCAAAAGATGCCATCACCAGTTAAAGAAGAAAAGGCCCCATCACCAGATGTAGAAACAAAGGCTCCATCAACACCTGAAGAGGAAACGTTTCCTACACAAATCAGGGAAGAGAAGACACCCTCCCCAATAGAGGAGAAAGAACCTTTAGCAGTGGAGGAGGAAAAGATACCATCACCAGTTAAAGAAGAAAAGGCCCCATCATTAGTTGTAGAAACAAAGGCTCCGTCAACACCTAAAGAGGAAAAGATTCCTACACCAATCAAGGAAGAGAAGGCACCCTCCACAAAAGAGGAGAAAGCACCATCGCCAGTGAAGGATCAAAAGATTCCATCACCAGTTAAAGAAGAAAAGGCCCCATCACCAGTTAAAGAAGAAAAGGCCCCATCATCAGTTAAAGAAGAAAAGGCCCCATCACCAGTCATAGAAACAAAGGCTCCGTCAACACCTCAAGAGAAAAGGATTCCTGCACCAATCAAGGAAGAGAAAGCACCCTCCCCAATAGAGGAGAAAGCACCCTCTCAAGTGGAGGAGGAAAAGATGCCATCACCAGTTAAAGAAGAAAAGGCCCCATCACCAGATGTAGAAACAAAGGCTCCATCAACACCTGAAGAGGAAACGATTCCTACACCAATCAGGGAAGAGAAGACACCCTCCCCAATAGAGGAGAAAGAACCTTTAGCAGTGGAGGAGGAAAAAATGCCGTCACCAGTTAAAGAAGAAAAGGTCCCATCACCAGTTGTAGAAACAAAGGCTCCGTCAACACCTAAAGAGGAAAATATTCCTACACCAATCAAGGAAGAGAAGGCACCCTCCCCAATAGAGGCGAAAGCACCCTCGCCAGTGGAGGATCAAAAAATTCCATCACCAGTTAAAGAAGAAAAGGCCCCATCACCAGTTAAAGAAGAAAAGGCCCCATCACCAGTCATAGAAACAAAGACTCCGTCAACACCTGAAGAGAAAAGGATTCCTGCACCAATCAAGGAAGAGAAGGCACCCTCCCCAATAGAGGAGAAAGCACCCTCGCCAGTCGAAGATCAAAAGATACCATCACCAGTTCAAGAAGAAAAGGCGCCATCACCAGTTGTAGAAACAAAGGCTCCGTCAACAACTGAAGAGGAAAAGATTCCTACACCAATCAAGGAAGAAAAGGCACCCTCCCCAATAGAGGAGAACGCTCCCTATCAAATGGAGGAGGAAAAGATGCCATCACTAGTTCAAGAAGAAAAGACCCCATCACCAGTTAAGGAAACAAAGGCACCGTCAACACCTGAAGAGGAAAGAATTCCTACACCAATCAAGGAAGAGAAGGCAGCCTCAATAATAGAGGAGAAAGCAACCTCGCCAGTGGAGGATCAAAATATTCCTACACCAATCAAGGAAGAGAAGGCAGCCTCCCCAATAGAGGAGAAAGCACCCTCGCCAGTGGAGGATGAAAAGATTCCATCACCAGTTAAAGAAGAAAAGGCCCCATCACCAGTTGTAGAAACAAAGGCTCTGTCAACAACTGAAGAGGAAAAGATTCCTACACCAATCAAGGAAGAGAAAGCACCCTCCCCAATAGAAGAGAAAGCGCCCTCCTCAGTGAAGGAGCAAAAGATGCCATCGCCAGTTGAAGAAACAAAAGATAAATCAACACCTGTAGAGGAAAAGCTTCCAACACCAATCAAAGAGAAAACACCGTCTCCTATGGAGGAGAAAGCGCCATCGCCAGTAGAGGAGCGAAAGATTCCATCCCCAGTTGAAGATGAAAAAGCCCCAACACCAGTTGAAGAAACAAAGGTTCCGTTAATAACTGAAGAGGAAAGGATTCCTTCACCAATTAAAGAAAAGACACCGTCCCCCACGGAGGAAAAAGGGCCATCACCAATAGAGGAGCGAAAGATTCCATCACCAATTAAAGAGAAGACACCATCCCCCAAGGAGGAAAAAGCGCCATCGCCAATAGAGGAGCAAAAGATTTCATCACCAATTGAAGAAGAAAAACCTCCATCACCAATTAAAGAAGAAACAGTCCCATCACCAGTTGAAGCAGATAAAGCCCCATTACCAGTTGTAATAGAAAAAGCCCCAACACCAGTTGAAGATAAAAAGGTTCCGTTAAAAACTGAAGAGGAAAGAATTCCTATACCAATTAAAGAGAAAGTATCCTCCCCCATAGAGGAGAAAGCGCCATTACCAGTAGAGGAGCAAAAGATTCCATCACAAGTTAAAGAAGATAAAGCCCCATCACCAGTTAAAGAAGAAAGACTCACATCACCAGTTAAAGAAGAAAAAGCCCCGTCACCAGTTGAAGAAGAAAAAGCCCCATCTCCAATTGAAGAAGCAATGACAACGTCAAAAACTGAAGGGGAAAAGATTCCTACACCAATCAAAGAGGAAAAGGCACCATCCACCCTGAAGAAGAAAGCGCCCTCACCATTGGAGGAGCAAACGATTCCAACACCAGTTAAAGAAGAAAAGGCCCCATCACCAGTTCAAGAAACAACGGTACCATCAATAATTGAGGTCGAAAAGATTCCTACACCAATCGAAGAGAAGAAAGCACTCTCCCAAATGGAGGAGAAGGCGTCATCGCCACTAGAGGAGCAAAAGCTTCCGTCACCAGTTAAAGAAGAAATAGCCCCATTACCACTTAAAGAAGAAAAAGCCACAACACCAGATAAAGAAAAAACTACAAAACCAGATAAAGAAGAAAAAGTCACAACACCAGATAAAGAAGAAAAAGTCTCATCACCAATTAAACAAGGAAAAGTCAAACCACCAGTTCAAGAAGAAAAAGCCACATCACCAGTTAAAGAAGAAAAAGCCCCATCACCAGTTAAAGAAGAAAAAGTCCCATCACCAGCTCAAGAAGAAAAGGACTCATCACCAGTTGAAGAAGCAAAGGCTCCGTCAAAAACTGAAGAGGAAATTATTACTACACCAATTAAAGAGAAGGCTCCCTCCACCCTAGAGGAGAAAGCGCCCTCGCCAGTGGAGGATCAAAAAATTCCATCACCAGTTAAAGTAGAAAAAGCCCCATCATCAGTTAAAGAAAAAGCTCCATCACCAGTTAAAGAAGAAAAGGCCCCATCACCCATTGAAGAAACAAAGGTCACGACGACAATTGAAGACGAAAATATTCCTACACCAATCGAAGAGAAGAAGGCACCCTCCCCCATTCAAGACAAAGCGCCATCGCCAGTGAAGGAGCAAAAGATTCCATTACTTGTGAAAGAAGAAAAGGCCCCATCACCAGTTGAAGAATTAAAGCCTCCGTCAACAACTGAAGAGGAAAAGATTCCAGCACCAACCAAGGAGGAGAAGACACCCTCTCCCATGGTAGAGAAAGTGCCCTCGCCAGTAGAGGAGCAAAAGATTCCATCACTAGTTAAAGAATATAAGGCCGCATCACCAATCGAAGAAATGAGGATTTCCGCACCAACTGAAGAGGAAAAGATTCCTACACCAGTCAAAGACGGAAAGACCCCATCACCAGTTGTAGAATCAAAGGCTCTGTTAACAACTGAAAAGGAAAAAATACCTACACCGATCAAGAAGGAGAAGGCACCCTCCCCCATGGAGGAGAAAGCGTCCTCGCCAGTGGAGGATCAAAAGATTCCATCACCAGTTAAAGAATATAAGGCCGCATCACCAATCGAAGAAATGAGGATTTCCTCACCAACCGATGAAGCAAAAGTACCAGCAGAAATTGAAGAGAAAATTTGTTCCTACCTAGCTGTAGACAAAAAGATTACTTCTCCAGTAGAAGATGCAAAGGTTCCTTCCGCAGCTGAAGAGAAAACGTTTGCTTCACCAACAGAAGAGGAGAAGTCACCGTCGCCAACTCAAGAAAAAAAGATTTCGTCACCAGTTAAAGAAGCAAAGGCCCCATCCGCTATTGAAGAAACAAAGGTTCCGTCACCAACTGAAGGTATAAAAGTCTCCTCAGAACCTGAAGAGGAAAAGACTCTTTCCCCAGTTCAAGAAGTTACGGCTCCAACAACAGCGGAAGAGGAAAAAATTCCTTCACCGATCAAGGAGGATAAAACACCCTCGCCAATTGAAAAGAAAAAGGTTTCATCACCAGTTGAAGAAGAAAAAGCTTCATCGCCAATTGAAGAGGCAAAAGTTTCCACACCAGCTGAAGACGCAAAAGCTCCTTCAGGAACTGAAGAGAAAAAGATTTCTTCAGAAATGAAGGAAGAAAAGGCTCCCTTACCATTTGAAAAGATTCCTTCACCAGTGAAGACCGCTGAAGCTGAATCTCCGGAAGATGAAAAGGATAAATTAAAAATGGAAATTGATTCGAAAGTTTCACAAGAAGATTTCTTATCTGCAGTAAGCAAAAAAATTAATGATTATGAATCATTGCTAAACGAATTAGAAGAGGAGTGCGATTTTCCTAGTGGAACTTCTTCTTCTGTTCTATATAACACAATATGTACCGAATTAGGATTGAAAAAAATAACAATAACAGTGGAAAATATTATTAAATATATTATTGAACACCGGATTGAAATCCTAACAATTATTAAAACGAAATATTCTAAAATAAAATCAGTTGAATTAACGGAAAAAAAGATAACAGATAAAAAAGAAAGCTCCAAAACTGAAGACATATTAACAGAAAAACTATCTCTGAAAGAAGTACATGAGAAACATGTAACTACAAAACTTGATGAAGATAGGAAAAGTCCCTCCCCTCTAGATGAAGAAAAACCACACTCACCCACAGAAGAGAAACAGATATCTTCAATAGAAAGTATTTCACTGGTCGAAGCCGCAGAGAAAAAGAAAATTGAGGCAATTCAGGATGCCGTCGAAGAACAAATGCCAGTGGAGAAGGAACCAGAAAAAAAAATAACTGATTTTGATTCAAAAGCTTTACAAGAAGCTTTCCTAATTGAAGCAGCTAAACAAATCAAGGATTACGAATCGCTACTTAAAGAATTGGATGACAATTGCGATTTTCCATGTGGTAATTCTGCCACTGTTTTGTACGATACAGTTTGTTTCGAATTAAGTGTGAAAAAAATTACCATTACAGTTGAAAGCATCATTAAATATATCATTGAATACAGGATTGAAATCATTACAATCATCAAAAGGAAGTATTCTAAAATAAAATATGATGATTCAAAACCAAAAGAGGCAGAAAAATCTACGGTCGTTGAACAGATATCAGAAGACAGACATTCTATACATGAAAGTATTCTTCCTTCCTCTGATTATATTATGGATAGGAATATATTCGATCAAACATATGACGAAGATATAATTTCACCCATAGCTGAAAGTGTAATGGGAGAAGAAATATACGTTCACGAAGATGAAATTGAAATGGATCAAGATGATATAATTAAGCCGGAATCGGCGAGAGACACGAGTCCTAGTGATGCACATAAGGATAAAACAGAATTCCCTAAGCCTAAGACATTGTACGAAAAACCAGAATCTGAACAGGTTTTCAGACACATTTTTGCCGAAACCATAGTCGATGACGAAAGTGAAATTTTGCAAGATAAAATATCTGCTGAAAGCGAAATCTCAGGTGAAATTTCGATGAAGGATGATGATGATGATAAAATGGATGAGCCTGAATCACCAAGAAAGAAACTTATGTACGTTGAAATAGAAATTGAAGAATCTGTTACCTCAACTACAGATGCTTCTCCTGATACTGATGCACCTGAAATCCCTTATGATGGGAAATATAAAGAACAAGTAGAGAAAGATATAATTGTAAAAGAAGAAACTAGTGAAAGTGTCCAGAAAATTGCAGAAGATGGAAAATCAACAGAATTAATGAAGTCAACAGATGAAAAAGTTTCTCCAAAATTGGAATCAAAATCTGAGCCGACCGTTTCTCCTCCAGCTGAAGTAGCGAGTAATAAGTTAGATTCTAGAGAATCAAAAATTGTTAAAGAGTCCACTGATGTATCCAAGCCTGAATTAATGAAAAGCGTACAAGAAACAACTACAGCAATGGGTACTGAATCTGAAATTCAAGAAGATCAGCAGAAAATTATCCATATTGATAGCACAGAAGATGGAGTAAAAGAAATTGAAATTGGTCAAGAAGACACTGACAAATCTATACATTTTAAAACTGAAAAGCATATTGATATGAGTACAAAAGATAGAATCAGTCCAGAATTAGTACCTACTGAGATCAAAACGGAAGAAACATCTTTTGTATTGAAAACATCTGACATGCCATCTAGTTCCGAAGTGTCAAAAATATTAACAACAACAAGCATCACTGAAGGCGATTCAACAGTCAGTGAAACAAAGTCAAAAATTATCAGTAGCAAAGTTGTATCTTCCGACATTAGTGAAGAAACTTCTGCAATTACTGTAAAAACAGAAAAGGAGGAAGATGCATTTGAAACAATAACCACGATAACAACAACTAAAATAATAAAATCTGACGACTTGGATCATTTAAAAGAAACTGTAACAAAAGAGATGGAAAAAGTTCCAGACGATTCCTTATCTTTTGAAACTCCTCGAGACTCAGAGATTTTAGAATCATTACCTAAAGAAAGAGGTGATATCGAAGCCACTGTTGGTAAGACTGTAGCCACAGTGACTACTATCAAAATAATGTCATTAGATGATACTGATAGTACTTATAAGGTATCCACTGAAGATGAAGCGAAAGCTATAGCAGATGAATTAAAAAGAACAGAGCCAGTTGAAGAGCAAAAATTAATTACAACAAAGACTGAAATAGAAGATGACTCCCCCAAAACGTCAGAAATTCAAGAAGTATCTAAGGAAGACGTGTCCCAAGACATTGCGCCTCCAACAAAAGAAGTTCACATTTCTGAGAAATCGACAATTTCGTTATCTGACAAATTAACTGGCAAAGATGTAAAGACCGATTCTATTTCTTTAGAAGAGGAAGTTGTGGCAACAGAAATTGTTGCATCACCAAAAGAAAAAGATGCAGAAGAGAAAGGGAAAGACATAAAAAAAGTTGCAGATGCTGGTGTAAGCCAAACTAAAGAAAAGAGTGCAGAAAGTATTGAGGATACCATAGACTCTACTGCAACAGAGATTTTATCTTCTGATGAACAAAGTTTGTTCAAAAAAGTAATTACAACAGAAAAGATAGTTACTGATGATGATAGTGATTTCTCGAAAATTAAAGTAGAATCTAGAATAATAACAACTAAAACAGTGGCTTCATCTTTAGATGAAGAAGGTCACGCAACCATTATCACTTCAGAAAAAGATATTCCAGAAGAATTTCAAAAGTTAATTACTGATGAAAAATTCGAGACCAAAGAAACAGAATCTGACTCTCGAAGCTTGGACAGTCTATCAAGAGACATAACCATGGTTGAAGAAACTGTGTCTGAAACAAAAACAACACATTTAGCAAAACCAACAGTTGATGAAACGAAAGAAGAAACTTCCATCACTCTAAAAGGTGAGACCGAAACGTTGTCATCTGAAACTGAATCTTCTCACAAAAAAGAAAAAACAGATGAATTTGAAATACCCACAATCACAAAGGCCATCACGACCGTCACGCGAACGCTAGTGATGCCTTCGGATGACCTCGATATGAAATCTGAAGATGAGAAATCATTTGCGGTGGAATCAAGTACAATCCGTGATGAACAACAGATAATCCAAGAGGAAATCCAAACTAGTTCATCGGAAATTGTGACTGAAACAATTACAAAAGAAATTCTAAAATCTCCAATCGAAAAAAAAGATTCTGGAATTAAAACATCAATAACGAAAAAAGAATCTGAATCACCCTCATCAGATGCCCAAGAAACTCATCTTACTGAAGAAATGGAAGTTATTGATGGAGAGCCAGTAATCAGAACGACGGTCACCACTATAACACGCAAAATAGTTATCCCCGCAGACGAAATTGACGAGAAATCGTTTGCGGTCGCATCAAGCGCAACAACTACTAGTGAACAAGAAATATGTCATGAAACCAAAACTTCATCGGAAGAAGTAACTGAAACTACTACAACTGAAATTCTAAAATCACCAATCGAAAAAACAGATTCTAGAATTAAAACTTCTATAACGAAAACAGAATCTGAATCACCATCATCAGACGCTCATGAAACTCATCTTAAAGAAGAAATGGAAGTTATTGATGGGGACCCAGTAATTAAAAAGACAGTCACCACTATAACACGAAAAATAGTAGTACCCGCAGAAGATTTCGATGAGGAATCGTTTGCGGTCGCATCAAGCATAACAACATCTAGTGGGCAACAAATATCTCATGAAACCAAAACTTCATCGGAAGAAGTAACTGAAACTACTACAACAGAAATTCTAAAATCCCCAACTGAAAAAACAGATTCTGAAATTAAAACCTCAACAATGAAAACTGAATCTGAATCATCATCAGCGGACACTCATGAAACTCGTCTTACAGAAGAAATGGAAGTCATTGATGGAGATCCAGTAATCAGAAAGACAATCACTACTATAACAAGAAAAATAGTAGTCCCCGCAGAAGATTTCGATGAGGAATCATTTGCGGTCGCAACAACATCTAGTGAACAACAAATGTCTCAAAAAACCAAAACTTCTCCAGAAGAAGCGGCGGAAACTACTACAACAGAAATTCTAAAATCTCCAACTGAAAAAATAGATTCTGGTATTAAAACCTCCACAATGAAAACTGGATCTGAATCACCATCATCAGACGCTCATGAAACTCGTCTTACAGAGGAAATGGAAGTCATTGATGGAGAGCCTGTAATCAGAAAGACAATCACTACTATAACAAGGAAAATAGTAGTCCCTGCAGAAGATTTCGATGAGGAATCATTTGCGGTCGCATCAAGCACAGCAACATCTAGTGAACAACAAATATCTCAAAAAACCAAAACTTCTCCAGAAGAGGCGACTGAAACTACTACAACAGAAATTCTAAAATCTTCAACTGAAAGAATAGATTCTGATATTAAAACCTCCACAATGAAAACTGAATCTGAATCACCATCATCAGACGCTCATGAAACTCGTCTTACAGAAGAAATGGAAGTCATTGATGGAGATCCAGTAATCAGAAAGACAATCACTACTATAACAAGAAAAATAGTAGTCCCCGCAGAAGATTTCGATGAGGAATCATTTGCGGTCGCAACAACATCTAGTGAGCAACAAATATCTCAAAAAACCAAAACTTCTCCAGAAGAAGCGACTGAAACTACTACAACAGAAATTCTAAAATCTCCAACTGAAAGAATAGATTCTGGTATTAAAACCTCCACAATGAAAACTGAATCTGAATCACCATCATCAGACGCTCATGAAACTCGTCTTTCAGAAGAAATGGAAGTCATTGATGGAGAGCCAGTAATCAGAAAGACAATCACTACTATAACAAGGAAAATAGTAGTCCCGACAGAAGAAATTGATGAGAAGTCATTTATAATCACATCTAGTGCAACCTCTGACGAACAACAAAAATTTGAAGAAGTGAAAACAAGTGCGTCCGAAACACTCGCTGAAACTACTGTAACAGATGTTCTAAAATCTCCAATAGAAAAGGCAGATTATCATACTACAGTCACAACCAAAACTGCATCCATTCCTGATTACAGTGATATACATTTAACTAAAGAGATGGAAGAAACAGATGGAGAACCAATCGTCACGAAAACTGTCACTACGATAACGCGCAAGATAATAATACCAGCAGATGGTAGTGACGATATACCACTTACTACTACTTACGAACAAGAAGATAAATCCGAAAAAGAAACTAAAATAGGTTCCGAAATTGTAGCAGAGACTACATCTACAGAAATTCCGAAACAAAAATCTGAAAAAATGGATGAACAATTCATCACTACTTCAGAAACCGTGCCAGAAGCTGATGTTATTCATCAAATAGACGAGACGGAGAGAACAGATGAAACACCGATAATCACCAAGACTGTCACCACTATAACGCGAAAAATAGTGATGCCCTCAGAGGATGTTGATGACAAGTCACTTTCATCAATAACAAGTACTGCATCTGAAGAACAAGATATGTCTTCAGAAACTGTAACCATACAAAAAGTAAAATCACTTTCTAAAGGAACAACTGATGAAACGGTTACAGAATCAGCGTTGGGTGTTAGTGATATCTATTCAACTGATGAAACAGAAACAATCGACGGGCAGCCAGTAATCACAAAAACTGTAACTGTGACTCGAAAAATAATAATGCCTGCAGAGGAAAATGATGAACAGTCTTTCACGACAATAACAAGCAGTACTACAACTGAAGAACGAGATGACATAAAAGTAGATACGAAAACAAGCTCTTCGTCATCAGCGACTACAATTCACGATGAAAAAAGTGAACAAATTGGGGAATTTCCAGTAACTGTTAAAACTACAATTAAAACAACAGTTCATGAGGACAGTGATTCAACGGAATCTGTTGTTTCAGAGAAATCTACGATATCTAAACGTGTAGAAGATAAAGAACATATGGAAACAAAATCTGATTCAATGACGGTAATGAAAATTGATTCTAGCACAGAAAGAACTGAACATCATTCCGAAAATATTGAAGAACGTCAAATTTCAAGCACAGAAACTAAAACAACTGATAAAAAATCAGATATGCAGACACAAGATTCAATTTCAAAGAGTTGTGCCACTACAAAGTCATCATTACAGGAACACGAAATATCATCTGATTCTACATCTCAATCATTTAAGACAACATCACAAGAAATAATAAAAAAAGAATTATCTGATACACATAGTACAGAAGGCACTAGTGAAGACTTTGAGCATAAAATAATCACTAAAACATGTCTTTCTGAAGCTACAGAAATTGAAGATTCACATACTGAAATAACTAGTAAAGATTCAACAATAAGCATTGTTAAAACTTCCAAAATTATAACAGAGCCAGATGAAGAAACAGATGATACAAGAGCACCAAGGACAAGATTAAGCTCTGAGGACGACCCAACAGACGAATTGTCTTCTCCTGGGAAAACAAAATCAAAGAGAAAAGAACATAGAACAGTCAAGAAAAAAATTATCGTTTATCAGACCGAAACCGGTGATTCTGCTGAAGATATATTGACTGAAGATAAGATTCGAGAAGCAATAATTGAAGCTGGAGGCAAACAATCCAGTAAATCTCATATTATATCATTCGGAACCGTTGATGATTTGGAAAGTTTTTCGGGCCAAGAAAATATACTGGAACTAAGAAGTAAATCAACAACCCCTGTGCCAGAAGATGAAAATACAACTTCAAAAGTCGAAACTGTAAGTGAAAAACTCGAATCAATTGAAATTGATCCTTTTTCTCTCATAACGAAACCCATTGAAGAAACTTTCAGAAAAAAGATATCTGAACAACATTCGTCCACTACATCTGAAACCAGACAGGAAACAATGAAAGAAACGAGCCACGAAACAATCGAGGAAATTTCATTCGATAAAAAAGTGGCAACGGATGCTAAAAAATTAGCCATGGAGATATCGCGCCAAACAAGAGAGCGAACTGAAAGTACCCAATCCGAAACTCACGAACGAACATCAAGTGCATCAACGACGGAAACATCATTAGTAAGTGAATCTAGAACTACGTCATCAACATCCCATCCTAGTCAATCTGAACGGGATGAAGATGAAGGCAAAAAGACTTTCAGTTTGGACGAGTGGGGAAAACCCATGGGATTACCATCCCCACCAGAACCTCTAGATTTTGAAACCGACTTATCAACCCTTTCGAAACAGAAAACAACTCATACAACGAAACAAGAAGGCAGCTACACTGAAAACAAAGCAGATGTTTCAACTGAGCAGCAAAATAATACGACAGACTTAAAATCTGGAACTGAAAAATCCAACAAAGAAACAGATTCTGTATCAGAACAAGAGTATAACCATCAAGGTCATAAGACAGGCGAAGGCAGCACCGAACCTGTTTACATAGACTTAACTTATGTACCTCATTTTGGAGACCCTCATTACTGTAATGTTGAATTTTTCCGTCGCATAAGATCCCGGTATTATGTATTCAGTGGGACGAAACCAAGCAAGGAAGTATTCAATGCTCTTCTAGAGGCTAAACAAGACTGGAAGGATAAAGATGCTAAAGTGACTATCATTCCCACATATGAAACAGACACCCTGGGGTACTGGATGGCGGTGAACCAGGAAGCACTGATAGCCAATAACATCGATGTGGCACCATCGGCGAGCAGGTGCACAATCAATTTACAGGACCATGAAACAAGCTGTTCGGCTTATCGTTTAGAGCTGTAAAGAGAACATAAATATAATTTTGTACTTCAAAACTCATTCTTCGTCTGAGCAGTTGCTCGGACGATATAACTGCCAGCGTTTAGGCTCATTTTTCAAATTGATACGAAAGCAAGAAGGAGAGTGTGGAGGATTCATTCTTAACTGTTACCATTTCAAATCCGAAACCTTTACCTTAGAGGCTTTATATTTAGCGCTTATATGAACACTAACAAAGGGAAGCCTTGAAAGGCAAAGGAAATAAGTGAGATGATTGTCGGAAAAATGTCCTTTAGTGCCTAAAGATAACGTGATATCAGTGAACGATGTGAGATAGGGGAAAACAAATGTTTAAGACATTAGATTGAATATATTTTAAAGTGTTCTGCATTCGTTACGGAACTGTGAAAAAATAAGGCTCATGAAAGAGCTCAAATAACAACTTAAGACCATTACGTAATATTTCCAACACGAACCTAAACAGCAAAATAATCATCATTTTTACAGATAACTCTTTGAAATTTTAATTTAATGAATTAAAATTCACCTATTATACTTTAAAAAAAAGAGTTTACCGACTTATTTTGCTTATGAAAATGCGCAAAGCATGAAGTGTTACGAAAAAAGAAATACTTATGTGGTGGTTTTAAGTTGAAATCTAAATAATTATTTAATATTTGATGCTATCTGGCTGTGAAAAAGTGTGGTTTAGAACTTAAAAATTGTCAAACCAAGAAGTTTTTGATAGACATTAATTGAATTGTCATAGAAATTTATATTTTTGACATTGTAATAATTTTATTCTTAATGTAGAAATTTATCAATATTGTCTATATTGCACATTCTGCATTGCTTCTTTCCCTTCTTTGGCTCATTTGATGAATTCAAGGTGAACGGAAAAAAGCATGTTACTTTTATTTAATATCATCCAGGTTAAATTATATAATTTATTTTAATGTCATAGCAATTTATTATCAAAAATTAAACACGGTCGTTTTTAAATATTAACAAATATGATTTGCGATTATATGTTAGTTGCAAATGTAGGAAACAATTTTCTTCAAAATGTTACAGGCAGCTATGATAACATTTTTACAATTTTAATTTTTGACTTATTTGTTTTAATTTCTATAACAGCTATATGAAAAAAAAAAAATGTAATATGATATTTTAGAAAGACTGAGGCAATTTTCGGACAGGTTATCGAGAATTTTCAGTTTTTTTATTTATTTCATACACATATTTTCTAAATCAACTGAAAAAATAACATAAATCTGTTTCCTACTAAAGAAAATCCTTCTGTAATTTATTTAAAAATCTATTTCATATTTTTTGACTCAGGGTTTTGTTGGACAGGCAAAATGAAACTGAAGTTGATTTTTTTTATAGGTAAATTCACTTCAAATTCGTGAGTACTTTTGGAAGGGTAAATGTTAAAGGTTCCTAATAAGAATAAATTATGGCGTTTGAAACGATTGTCATCTTAAACGATGAACAATAATCTAACATTTAACAAAACAATGTGATTACCATATAATATAAGTGCACTTAATGGTATAGAATAGTTTCAATTTAAATAATCCAACATGCATTCTGCGGGTAAAATTTTTCAACTTAAAATGTATAAAAAGTAGAATTTATGTTTTAAGAAATATTTCACTTTTATATAAAATATAATCCTGGCAAAAGCATCCTTCTTTTGTTTTTCTAAATTAAATTATACTGTTAATTTTTTAAAAGAACTTAGAAAAAAAACTTCACTGTATGCGTGATAGATTCTACTTAATTTCTTGTAAGCTTATAACTACCACAGAAACTTTTAAGATTATTTACAAGCAATTTATATTGAAATTAATTCTGCAAATTACTCATGTGTTTCGGGCTTCCTTTTATAAAGATGTGCAAATTAAACGAACACACCCATATTCTTTAAGAATGTATTTATTTAGATCTTAAAGAGCTGTACTTGCAGGCTGAGTTTCATGTCTTAGCTTTTTCGTAGTCTTCCACTAACTTACATCAATGGGTTTCCTAAACAAATATAGGATAATATTTCCAGAATTAATTAACACCAGAAATATTAATTTGCTTTCAAAACTTTTACATGAGTATTTAAAAATAAAACACAAGATATTCATTTCTGTGTCAAATCCTGTTAAAGGTCTCAAGATTATTTAAGTTCCGTTTTATTTCTAAATTACTTCTAGCGAACTTTTAAAGAATCTTTCTGGTGAATTTAAAAGCGCATTTTAATTTTTTAAATTAAATTAACAATGTAATGAGCTTTAAATATTGCATAAAAAAATATCAAACTCTTCAGAAAGACTCGATTGAGATAAATGGTTGTTTGAAAGACTAAACTCTAGTTAATATTTCAGCACAAAACTGAAGGGATATTGTATAATTCAGAAGAATAAATTAATTTGATACTGATATTAATCATAGATCAATATCAAATGCAGTTGTTAAAGTTATTTATAATTGTGTTCCTCAAATTTTCCAGAGGGAAAGAACATTCAGTATTTCGCAAAAAGAGATGTGGTAAACAAATTTTTTTATAATTTAATGATCAATGCTAAGAATGTGCTTGAAGTTAAGTGGAATAGGAAATCACTGAAATTATAACATTGAAAACAAAAATTCAGTGTTATTTAAAAAGAAAATGTCTACAGCCAAAATGTTGCAGAAAATTTAACGAATTGAGTAGAGTTTGAAAAATATACTTTTGTACTTAGATATAAAGTGATTCTTTTTTATCAGAATAAATGTTCTCAACAGAGAACAATACATCTGATAAAATGCATAGATATATTAATATATATATATATATATATATACATACACATATAAATAAACGAGAGCGGTGCTTTCTATCTGTTATTTTTTGAGGTAGTCACTTACAGACAATCACACTTTAAAAGGTGTAGAACTAACTAAAAAAAATTGATTACGTAAATGATAATTCTATATCTTGCGCTTATTCCCACTGGTTCTACAGTGAAGTGATCCAGTGCTATGGCTCAGAAAGCAAGTATAGAAAAACCGAATTGCTCTGCAGGGGTCTGTACACCTACGATTGGCTACGAGAAAGAAAATACATTATTAATATATAACCTATATGAAAAAAAAAAAAAAATGTACAGATTTGCGTACTCAAGTGATAGACGGACAAAGAAGAAGCAAAGCAGCGAGGCTGCTGTAGTTAATTATTTGGAAAGTCTCAATTAGTGCATGCCTAGCAGCATCGAACTGACGATTTACCACCAGTGTTTAGATGTTTCAAAGAACACGGAGGTCAATATTTTTTAGTAAAATATATCTCACTGAGTAACCAAAAGGGTTATTCCATTTAGTATTTATTTCACGAAACATTCTTTCCCTTTCAAAACGTAGGCCGACTGCAGAGCAAGGCATAGCAAACATCCTCTCTCACCTACTACTTCGAACGTTTCCAATTCTTCTGCAGAAAAAAAAAAAAAAAAAAAGGATAACATAATTATTTATTAAAAAAAAGTGAAATCTTTAAGAAGGAAGGGGAATTATTTTCCTCTCAGATGTCTTTTACTTTGATCTAATTTAAACAAATGCTACCTGCTTACTGCTTGTGATATCAGAGGTTATTGTTTTTCTTCTCTTCTGACTAATGCCAGCTTAATTTTTAATTGAAGAAGTTAATTTAGTGCCAAATAGTCGAAAACTTCTTTCATGTCCATTTTATTCTATTGTGCTAATTATTTTAAGGCTTGAAATTATGTGATAAAACTTGTTTTATGGCCATTGTTACTTGTATATTATTGAAGACTGTTAATAAAGCTTGCTTGTTGCTTCGATAACAGTGTTGAATTTCATTTTAACAAAGAGGAAATTGTCACAGAACAAAGTACCTTATATATTACACATATTACCTAGTTACAAAAATTTCTAAGTATCATGAACTTGAGAACCATCAAATGGTATTTTTACTTTCCGCCAATCTGTAAAATATTACATAACAATTATTCTTTAACAAGCATCATTTTTATTTGATAAAATATATCAAATAGCAGAAATTAATGTTATTTATTAAAATAAAATAGTTAATGCACTCTATCTTGCTTGAGTAAAAAATAAAAACAAAAATTAATAATAAATAATAAAAAATTCAATAATTTCTATTTATTTAAAAATAATAAATAATGAGTAATAAAAATGTGTGTCTATATAAGTGAATGTTGCTAGTTAAACCACTGAATTACACGTCAATTTTAAACGTTAAAATGAGTAAGAATTGGTGCAATCTTCCTGAAATAAATAAAACATTTTTGGAATTATGTTTGTCCGTCTGTCTGTGAACAAAGTAGTTCAAAACGCTTTGAGCTAAACAATATATGGTCTTTATACCAAATTTGCGGATTTCTATCAAATTTTGAACGAAATCAATTCCGTTCAGTTGTCCGAATATGAATTGACACAAAAATTAGAAAATGAAGAGAGCTAGATAGATAAAATTTAGTGCAAGATTTAACATTTAAACTATAGATTTGTATCATATTTAAAGCCAAATCTGTCTAAGAGTTCACAATCTGTCAGTCTGAGATTTCATAAGCATAAAAAAAAGCGATGATTTAAAAACACAATGACTTAGATTTATGAAATTTAATATGTAATTTTGTTACTACAATTGTAATTCTGCGTTCAAATTTTGGTTTCAGTCGGTTGAGAAAAAGACGCCCAAAATGGATATTTGATTTTCTGTTGGCTTTGTATTGGCCACATCTCAGCGATTAATCGCCAAGATCACACTCTAATAAAAATAAGCTCTTTCGGTAACTATTGTACAACAATCGAACGCTCTTAATGATAATACATGTGTATATTTATTAGAGAGTATAAGAGAAATTTACGGGGGGAGGGGTGATATTCCTGCTGATGTTAAGTAAAAATTGGTACTTGTTCTTAATTTATACAAAAATAGCTAAAATACATTTTCTATTAATTTTTAATTAATTGTTTTCTTGATGAGTTCAAAGATTTTCTTCGGAGATTCACATTAGAAAAAGAAGGAAATATTCCTTATTCATTTAACTAGGTCACACATTTTTCCAATCTTGAACATGACAAGGATCCAAATAAGAATTAATAAATTATTTAAAAGTTCCAAGGCATTGTGAGTACTCATTTTCGTAAATACATCCTTTAAAGAGTGAATAATAGTTAATTCCAATACTCTTTTAAAGATATTAATTCACAATATCTACAATAAAATAATATTTCTGATTCATTAATTGTATTAATATATATTTTTTTCCTTTTAAGAAGCATTAAATATTAACTCCAATTTTCGATCAGCAATTTTGTAGATATTAGTAAACATTAAAAAAAAACTCCGATTACTCCAGCAGCAGACGATTGTAAATGTTAAATTATAACGCAACTGTTCATTTATCTTTATCCTTGGTCCCTCGGGTGGAGGGGGGGCACCTCGAAATGAGGATGAGATGCTTCCGGCATGGTGGTTGGATCTCGCCACCCTGGAGGGTACACTAATAGGTGGGGGATCTGGCTCCTCCCATCGATGACGGGACGTACTTCCTTCGGGGAGGGTTGTACCGAGGCCGGTGACGGCCCTTAGGACTCAACCACAGTTCCCGCTAATTGCTGTTGCGGCGGTCCGGTCATTCAGTTTTATGGTTTAAATCCGTGTGCCTTAGGGCGGGTCGGAGAGTTAGATGGTTGACTTATCTTTATCCAAGAGTTAGCATAATATTATTTTAAGTCAATAGTCAAAGTTATTTACCACCAGCATGAGTGATTTCCGCGAAACTTTCACCCATACTTTCAAATAAGAGTATCCACTCCTCTTCTCGATAAAAATTAGGGTCATTAACATCATCATGAAAAGCAAAAGTGCTTAAATTCTCATTTTCTTAAAATCACACATGAGCGTTTTATGCTTCGTAGCAAAGTGAAGAAAGCCGAGTATACTTTTGGAAGAATATTCATTGGTCAATTCAAATCAAATTTTAATTACAAGATTGTTTGTCAAATTTCATGCATCTCAGCTGCTGTGCTTTCAAGTTATTCATCTACATGCTCGCGAATCATAGACACCCTCGACGGATTCTTTCAAATTTGACACCTGCATCTATACTTTAGTTGTTAAATCTGTGTACTAAATTTTATCTAACTCTCTACATTTTGTTGTTGTGTTCTGTACCTAAACAGATTCCTAAGATTCGGGGCAAACGTCCTCCCGCTGGTGTGGTGTGGAAGTTTGGAGAGAGGGATGCCAGATCAGGTGTCTTCCCCGCCATCTAACCGCGGTTCAAAATAGCCCTAGTGTTGTTTTACAATGGGATGTTAATATAAGTAAAAGTAAAAAAAATACGAATGCATTTCGTTTAAAGTTGGATAAAAAAAAAATTTACAAATTTCCGTGAAATCTACAAATTTGGTTCATCCGCTTAGCTCATAATGTTATAGAGTTATTGTATATTTGATGATGACAGGAAATTTGCTACAAAAAAACTGCGTTTTTGTTGTTATTTTTATTTTGTTCTTGTTTTTTTTTATTATTTTATTTTTATTTTTCCGTTAAGCTAGTATTTTCTTTCTTTTTCTCAGCTTCATTTTCCAATATCCAGTGCAGAATTACAAGAATATCTACAGTAAGAATTTCAAGAACAATAAAATTGAGCATGTCTTTTAAGAGCACGAGAATAACAAGTTTAAAAGTGATAAAAATTGAGATTGTTGCAAACAAATTTAGTAGAATCGTGAAAATTATCATAATTACCATCTGACAAAAACACTAATGCGAGTAGTCTCTCCAAAATTTTCTCGAATATTCCCTAATAAAAGTGCTATCCTAAAGAATGCTTTGCAAGGTATTGGCATACATTAGCTACGGGATAGCCTGGTTGGTAGAGCGTCGGATTCGCGTCCCTTAGGTTGCGAGTTCGAACTCCGCCGGCCGAAAATTCCCCGCGTGCTTGATGGCTGACGCGCGTTAAATCTGCCGTGGTCACAAAGTCTCCATGTCGAGAGTAATACCACTGGGGTTACTGGATCAGGGGTGATCTTTCTCTGATTCAGGTCTAAATTACGATCTGTGGTTGAGTGAATGAAGTCCGCCCCGTAAAAAGGGTTGTGACATGTGTGTAGCAAAGTCGTTCTCTTGCCCTAGATGGCGCTACTATAGAAACAAGAGGCGCTCCCCCTCAGGCTTAAATTGGCTGTCTTCGAACAGCGGGCTTGCCCATGACGAGTGCCATAAGAAACAACAATTAGTTACGAAATATTGACGTGAATTTAGCATTTTTACAGAATCCATCGTGTCATCCTTGGTTAGGTTTTGGCAATTAATTCCTAGCATGCGGTAAATAATATGCCAAAGTAAAATGTGTGTATTAGACGAATCTTACACAAACGATTGAAACAAAAATTTACGCACTACATTTGTAGTCACAAAATCAAATACCAAATTTGACATATTTAAGCCACAGCGCTTTCGAATTATCGTGTTTACATGTTCCGTAACCACAGACCGATTGATGGTCAATTCCTTGACTCAAAATTTGATAGGTGTCTATACTATCGATATTAAATTCGTGTAGTACTCCCATCGCTTTGTAGTTAACTTACATTCGAATAGCCGGACAGATACACTTACTCAGAATGGATTTTGCACAAAATTTGATAGAAATTTACAAATTTGGTGTAAAGACCATATACCAAATTTCATTCATTTAACTCAGAGAGTTCTTGAGCTATCATGTTCACAGACAGACAGAAGTACAAAGAGATATTAATTCTAAAATGTGTTTTTTGAACGGTGGGAGTTCTAAATCGTGAAGATTCGCCAAAATCTCGAGTTCGAATTTTTTGGCGTTTACAATGCTTTCTCTGTCCTTTGTATAAGAAAAAGTAAAAAGAAGTTATGAAAAGGAAAAGTTTAAAAAGCTATGATTTAGTATTAATTATATGAAATTCTCTTAAATAAAATAAACGAGCTTTACTTTCTTTATTCGTACATTCTATTCATCATTCAATGAATTCCATCATTTTTCACAATTTTTTTATGTATAATTTTAAAAATTCCATTTGAAATACCCGATAATCTTAACTATATTTCCATGCACAAAAATGCTTTTTATAAAATTGAAAATTCCACACACATGTCCATGGCTTGTTTGTTTCTTACTTCTTTCCTTTCATCGTTTAAAATTAAAGTATGAATATTTCTGCTATACAGAAGGATTCCCCTCCATCTATGATCTCACATGGCATTCATATTTTCTATTACTATTTCGGTTTAAAGTATGAAACTTAATATTATTTATGTGATTGACAAACCATATCAAAGGAGGAAAAAACATGTGCTTTTAAACTATTTTCATTGCAACAATGCAAAATATTATAGCAAATTATTCATTGAAATAAACTTTTAAAACTACTAAAATTTAAGCGGGAATTGTATGACCACAAAATTGGGCATTGAAAATATAAATTTTTGAATTTCAAAACATTGTAAAAATAGCTTATGTGCGATACCACTTCCAGAAATGCGGAATTTTTTGCTAAATTTTTAATTAATTAAAATTTTTAATAAGATTTCAAAATAATAGCTCAGTAGTGCACATTTCCATTTTTGAAAATATTGTTACGAATTTGTAATACTACTTCCCAGCGTAGTTACTTTCATGGTAAGGACAAAAGCTCTAACGGATGCTGAATGGATATAAGGTTAATGACTCACGATCCTGGTGACAAAAATGAAGGATCTAGAATATTCGATTATTTCGATGATATCTTGATTAGGAGCAAAGATACGATATGCTTCTAGAAACCTGAATGAAATAAAAGTTTCAAAGATCTGAGAGATAGAACTAAAGTGAGTTCAGTTAGTTAAAGGAGTAGTCGGCAGAAGTAATCGAGTCGAAAGAGAATAGTTGAATTCTCCCTGAACTCTGAGCCGTTGTAATAGTTTCATAACTATCTGCTGCTTGTGTATGCTTTTTACTGCAAGTACTTATACACACTTCACAGATACTTGTGTACACTTCGGCTTTATGTTTAGTTATTTTTTTTTCGTGTTTTCAGATAGAATAAATCACCACTATTACTTTATTGAACCTGTTGGACTTTTAACCATAGGGACACACGGACAGATTTTGATTTTTCTGTAACAGTATGTTTGTATAGAATTAGGCACCTCCAGACTCAAAGAGTCTATCCTGGAGAGAGCAAGTAGAACAGTCACATGCATTCATTTTCACTAGTAACAAAAATAAAAGATATACATAAAGTATTAATTTGAGTATATATTCCTGCCTGTTTACTTTCGAGCTTATGAATTTAAGGGGAAGAATGGGGGATTTGGAATGTAATATCAGAGACGAATGCTGTAACAAACATATTAAATATGAATGTTTTGGTGGATTTTTTTTTAACTATAATCATGATTCGATATTTTTTTTTATTTATTTATTTATTTAACTGAGTTCTAAATCAGATGTAACACAATAATTAGAATGAATTAGAAAAATTCTAAGGGACACAAAAAAATTTTTTGACAAGGCAATTTAATGAGAGTATCTAATAATCGATGAGAATATCTAATAAGAAAATTAAATAGTTCAAAAGTGATCTCAATGAATACCAAACATTGTTATATTTAAATTGCACAAGTTCTATGCACATACTAGAAAAATGAAAAAGCTAGCTTCCTTACAAAAAAACCATAGACTTTCAAGGAATAGTCAAAACGCAAATTCAGCAAAAATGCCTGTGTTCATCAACAAGTCCAAAAAGAAAAAGAGACAAAAGTGGCAGATAATTTATGCTAACAGTACAACAAAATCTATGGATACATAATTAAATTTTTTTAAATATTATTCTAATAGTCGCCTTTAGCGATCGACAGTTTCATCGGGATTAATAGTGGTTAAAAATTTCAATGAAATATTTTTGTTCTTACACATTTTTTGGTACTTTTCCGTTTCCGAGGGCCGTTGGCGATGGTTAAATTATTTTCGCCAAATCTTCAAAATTTCAACAAATTCGCTTAAGTTCTTTTTTCTTTCTACACAACCTTGCGTCAAAAGTGTAGTAATGAATCGTGTTAGGTTTACCACAATTAATTAAACATTACGCCAATAGTTAGGCGATTTTCTTATAGCCCTCGAAAAAGAAAAAATACTCTTTTTTTTTTTTTTTTTTTTTTTTTTCATTGTGCGATGGGATTTTTTATTGCCTATCATCTCATCTAAATTTTGAGATTAAATAGAAATAGGAATTGATGCAACTAATTAGATAACTTTCTCCTTGAATCGAAACATGACAAAAAAAAAAGAGAGACAGCTTTATGTTTCATATTTTCAGTAACATTTCAGAGTTTCATTCACAAAAAAATTTCTTTGATTCAACAAAAAAAATAAAACAGCAATTTTCTAATGAAATTAGTAAAGACATATTTTTATATATTCAATTAGAAAGAACAATAATTCAATAAAATAGAACATCAGTGTTTAAAAATGGATGAACTTTAAAAATAAAGTTAAGGCTTAAAATTAAGCAATTTTTCACTTTTGCTTCATTTTAATCCTAAATAGTCAGCACAACAAAATTTTAAACATTTCATTAAAAGGGTACCTTATACTGAAACCTACTCAACATTAAAAAAATAAGCCATATCTTCATCAACAATAGAAGAAAAATTAAAGATGAAATATTTTAGTAATAATAAAGAAGATTTGAGTTTCATTGCAATAATCAAATTTATTGTTGTAAAATATATTTAAAATTGATAATTGTAAAATATATTTATACTGGTAGTAACTAAAATTCAAACATGACATAGGCTAAGAACAAGGAACTAAAAAAAAATATAATAATAATAATACATAATAATAATAATAATACAAAACATAATAATAATACAAAACATAATAATAATACAAAACATAATAATAATACAAAACATAATAATAATACAAAACATAATAATAATACAAATAACATAAATATAATAAAAATAAGTATAATTAATTGAATAATAAAATAAATACATTCACACAAAAGTGCCTGAGATATTAAAAAATATTGTAGAATTATTATATAAAAGTTAATTAATCGATTTCAGGAATGATGAAAAGTTTAATTCCAAAAATGCTGTAATTCGCATTTCTGCAGAAATGTGCCATCTCTGAATATTAAATTATATAACAAACTGTGCAATTAAATCAATATTATTGAAAAGAAAATTTTTGAGCTTTTAATGTTTTTGAGAATCATGGTGGAAACACATCAAAATTCCACTTAATCTTTAATTAATTAAGATTTGCTTCGAAATGTAATTCTAGCCTTTGAAAATAATCTGGGTTCAAATAGGTGGTTCTAAATCTAACTGCCAGTCATGTAGAGAGCCAACATACACATACAGACATGCATACATGTTTCTTCTTTCTTATCATAAGAGATTATATTTGAGTGATAATTTGAAAAAATTTAGCTTTATACATAATTTATCAATACTTAGTGCAATAAAACACAATTCCAAACAGAAATTGATACAATTTCATTATACACTATTTAATCTATAAATATGAGAAAATGTGCATCACATTACTCACCTTTATTTTGGGTGTTAACAGACTCTTGTGAACTGCCAACCTTAATTACTTCTTACTATTTACAGATCTTGTTATTCTTTCCACAGTTTCACCCTTTAATGAGATGTTTCAGAGGATATCACAATCTCTGATCCACAGTCAATTGACTGATGTCTAAAATACAAATCTTATTGATAGATAATTACTCCAGTGAATCCTCTATCAAATAAAAAAAGGGAAATTAAAATAAATATTCACAATCCTACTCAAAAACAGAGTTTTTGAAATTCCTCATATTCTATTTACAAGATTGCCAAATAGAATGCTGTAATAGCAATAATTTTTTCTTAACATTTTCTCAGGCCATGGAGAACCCATTCATCAATTTTTAAACTTTCATGGAAGTTATTGTAGCACTTCTGTTTACAGCTGTTATCTCTTAATAATTAAGAAACTACAAAAAATATTAAAAAGACTCTGACCACATAATGTGTTTTTTAATCAAATTAATTACCATGTTTAGAAATAATGGACTAACATCAAATGCTGGGAAAAAAATAGGTATAATTTCTCATCAACTGTTTCATGGAAGCAGAAAAACTTAGATGTTTCAAATTCTTATATCAAACTAAAAAGAAATGTCTTGATATATTAATCAATAATTACTTTACTAAATTAATAAGTAAATCAAATTAATTTCGTTTAATAAGCTAAATAAATATTTTTTCTAAAATCAGTTATAATCCTCTCTTTAAATAAATAATCTATAAAATATCTTTATATTTTAATATACCATTACTAAGAAAAAAATGAAATTATAAAAGGTTAAAGCAAACTCTGCGTTTTCCAAACAAAGTCATTAAGAAAACTAAATGTGAAAGGAAATGTAAATAAATAAAGAAAAGCTTGATAAATTAAAACAAAGAATACTAATCATAATAATCAAACTGAAATCTAGACAACATTCTATTACAGAAAAAAAATTATATAAATAGATAAACAAATTACTTTCAGTAGAATGGAGAAAAAACTCAATACTGAGAAGAGCAATCGAGTGAACCTAAAGTCTAACACTCATATCTGCAATAAATCAGATATATCTGAGCAGAAAAACGAATCACAGGGTACCTCGGTTACTGTATACCAATACTCACCTAAAGCAAGCGAGCTCTGAAGGGGGGGGGGTCACCCAAATAACAGAGCAATTCAATGCATAGAGCATAGTAGAATACATCAATGCAGTTTATATAATAACAACTAAATTTATATATATAATATTGATATAATAAGAAAACATAAGCATTAATCCCAATAAAGTTAAAAATATGTTAATTCGTTAATTCTTTTAACATTGTAATAGATGTATCTTAGGTTAAATTATACTGATGCATAAAAAAAAGCAGGCACAATTTATTTGTCGCATGATTATATATCAAGAAATACAAAATTAATAATTTTTTTAATAATACTCATGCATAAAATTTTCTATCATCAAAATATTCTTGATTTTTATAATAATACAGAATGTATCAGATTTCGAAAGTCAAAAACGAAATATAAACTGAGAAAGGCTGTAAACTTTTCTTCTGACTACTTCTAATTATCAAGAATAAAATTCATGCTAATAACTCACATTTCAGGAGTAACACAACAATCATAAAAGAAAGCAATACAAATGCGAAGATAGAGTAAAGAAGCTAATAAGTAAAATTTAGAAATATATATTGCATGCTTCTCGTTCATGCCAATATACAAATGTATTCACTTAAAATGGTTCTATACACTCGATCAAAAACACAATTTTGGTTACTGCTTTCATCAAAACAATTGTGTGGCATGTGTATCTGCAGTGTATATTGCCTGCAAAGATCACGTATTTTTGTATTATCAGTAAGTGCAATTGGTAGTAAATTTATATACTTTATTTAATGGGACACCTCAAATAAGGGCATGAGAAGTTACCGTATAAATAAGCAGGTTCTCTCTTCCACAATGGGTACAGAAATGATGTGGAGCTGAGCTGCCTCCATACCAAAACCGGATAACTCCTTCGTAGGAATGGGTGTATGGACAGCATTGTAGTGGGAGTCATTTTTGTGTTCACCTTAATGCTTGATTATGATGTCCCAGCAGCTTGATCTTCAGATTACAATGAGCATGTTAGCATAGAGAGGATAGTTCGATTTCAAATACTTTTTTTCAAGCAATTCTGTAAGATATTTCTCAAAAAGTATAGTTTATAGAATAATTCAAAGAATATGAAAATTAGAAGGAATTGCAAATGTTTACATATCTGCTCTGTACCATTTATATTTATAATTACAATGTTTACAGTTACCCTTACCCTTCAACTCTTTTTATTTATCTCGGTCTTTCATCAGCTGATAAGTTAATGAGGTAGTTTGTCCATTATTACTTACTCGTAAGTAAAGTATAGAAAAAGGATTGTAATCGTCCAAAAATTCGAACTAGAGATTTTCATGAATCTCCACGTTTCAGACTTTCTCGGAACAAAAAACACATTTTTGGCATTGTGTGTCTGTGAAGATGAAAATTCAAAAATGTTTCAAAGCCAAATGATTGAAATTTGGTATATGGACTTCTGACCAAATTTGTAGATTTCCATCAAATTTTGAACAAGATCTATTCACTGGAAGAATGTCTGTATGGTTGTTTGAGTAAAAGTAAACTCGATACTACTAAAAAAAAAAGAGTTAGATAGATAAAAAAAATAGTACACAGATCAAAAATAGCATAGATAAAATTGGTTAGCATTTAAAATATAGATTTTCATCTAATTTTGAACCAATCTGTCAGACAGCTGACCATCTGCTGGTCTATACTTTCACATGCATAAAAATGCAATAATTCAATCTCATATATTTTCATAATGTCTTAATGAAATCTGAATCTTCAATTGTAGTTCCATAAGAAATTTTGGTATCAATCGATCCGCAAAAAGACAGTCAAACTATATATTCTCGCGATAGATTCAATAAAAATGCCAAATTCGTGCCAACCATCTATATTTTGTAACTATTGTTCACCAATGCCATACAAAGCATGGTACTTTCCCATTTTGCCTGCGATAAAATCGCCAAAAATCATAGAAGAGACGCCCAAAGGAATATCCTTGCTAATTATGTTTTTTTATGTGTATCCTGTATGTTGTCACCAATAAAATTTGCTTATCGAGATTTGTGTCAGCGAAATAGAAGAAAGTCAAGGATTCTGTAGCTTCATTCAATGCCAACAATTTTATGTGAGGAGAAGAGGATAAAAAAATTGTTGGAGAGTGCAAGAAAATTTTGGAGAAACTACTCCTACTGGTTTAATTAGTATTGAGAGGACATTTTGTATTTACAGGATATGATGGCATCATGCAAAATATGGATTTCTTAAAATATAATCTTCAATCATTTTTAATTGATTTTGCTGTGTTTTTTACATAGCTTTGAAATATAATATCTAAAAAATCTATCTATCTTCAAAATTTTAAGAAATTAAAACTGGAATCAATCTTATCAGACTTATGATTATGGCATCAATCTTACAGAATTTGCACATATATTAATTTTATATTTAAAGGAGGGCCGAATTATATCTATGGACTCCTTATAATTTTTATGATCATCTTTTTAAATACTTATTATTTGACTATTATTAGGAGATAAAGTTTCCTTTCTCTTTAATTACTTATATTATTTTTCAGTAATCTGAATTTTCTATCATTTGATGTCACACAATCTTTTTTTTATGGTAACATTCAAAATTAGTAATTTCTTAAGTCATCATAACAGAAAAAAGTACTCTTAAAATCAAATAACTTTATGTCAGGTGCAACATAGATTAAATTTGAAGAAAAATATTTCATGAAATATATGGTCATTTATTTGGGGAAGGGGACTATTTTTTTAAAATTATTTGGCATGAAAAAAATAATAAATAAATATATATATAATATAACATTTCAAATAGTGAGGAGCTAATTTGTATATGTAAGTAAAATTTTAAACTGTCTCTTCTTAATTATGCTTGTGAAAATATTATTAAAATCATACAAATTAAATCTATTAACTTGCACACTGATCAAATTAAAAATGAAATCATCATTATTAAGCACTAAAATTAAAAGAATGAATCAACGAAAAAAAAATGATTCTGAGTTAAAATTCTTGCATTTGGTTTTGAATAATACTACTTTTTTAATAACTAATTTTATTTGGTGGCTTGATTGAGAATGATTAAAAGCTTTATGCAAACATTTATTTTCATGTCACTTATTTTATGCAAAAGAAATGATGTTATAATATTATATTTTTCAATTTTTTTTCTACATCATATATATAAAAGAATAAAAACACACATATCCAGAAAATTAAAATTTTATTCACTGCACCTGACAAACAAAGGCACGTAGAATCAAAATTATACACATTGATAATTTCATGCTTTACAGAGCAATGATAAATTATTTAAAGACCTATAAGCTTGTTTCACATGTATTATGAATTCCATCAAACTAAATATACACTTTAGACAGTCAACAACTACAAGAAATCTACATCGGAATTAAACTTACATATACAACTTTAAAAAATGTTCCAAAAAGGATGTTAAAAAGTGATATAAAATGACAAATGACTTAAAAATACAAGCATTGAACAAGTATTAAATGTAAAATTTCTCTACCTGAAAAAATCCAGCCCCTTTAAATCAGAAACATGTGAATGAATTTAAATTTCCTTGCTACAGAACTAACATTTTTGGGTCCTTGATTTAAATGTAGATAATACAAAAATATATTAAAAGAGATTTTTCAATATTAATAATTGAACAATTATTTAGGTATTTAAAACACAAATAAAACGGATTACAGTATAATTAAATAAAATGTATTTTTTATATTCAAAACAAACAAAATGTAAAGAATCCGCTTTCAGTTTGATTTTACGATTTTAAAATATATTAAATTTGATTAATATTAAAAAAAATTAAATGAATTCAAGACTTACAGACACAAAATTTACCATACTTATATGCTAACACATTAAAAAAGAAAAAATTTCAAAAATAAGTTAATCCTTACAATGGTATCTATAGTATAGCTTATAATATAAACTTAATTTTAAAGTAACTCAAATCATGTACAGTTAAGTGGTTAGATATATATTAAATTTTGATAACTTCTTAGATATTTTTAACTAATAAAAAATTTTATGAAGTAAAGCCAAAAAAATGTTATTACTGCACAAGATGAAATGCATCATTCTGTAGCTGAAAGAAATATTTTTTTTCTCCCCCTCCCTAATAAATTCTTTATTTATTTACTTATTTATAAAAAAAAATTAATGCTACTTCTTTTATTGCCTAAAACTACTGAATCTAATGTTCAAAAAATACTTTGAGGATATAAATCTAATTCAATAACACACATTCATAATCATTATAAAATGTATTTCATAAAATGTCTTTTTTTTATTAAAAAATAAATTGCATTAAATAATAATTTTAAAAATCACAGAATTTTTTCATGAATAGTGTTTTTGAGTTAAACTTTTTATACTTTGTTAAATACTGTTACCATCCAACTTGTATTTTGAGGAATATTTAAGCTCAAAATCTCGGTCATATTCTCAAATATTAAAATAGACTAGTATTGCAATTTTCTGTTATGATTTCATTTGTGCATATTAAATACATGCATTATGATCAAATAATAAAATTTAAAAAGTATATTAATTTAGTTATACTTAAAATGCAAGAATATTTAGAAATCATGATAATGGAAAGTTTAAATTCTGCCTCAATGAAAGGGGAAAAAAATCCCCTTTTAATCTTTTCTCAGAGAATAAATTAGATTTTTTTTTAAATCTTTTCCCAGAGAACTTTCACTTAGAGAATAACTTAGTACTATGAAAAAATTCAATTTACATTTTTATGATTGAGTCATTGGATAGTGCATCAGATTTTCTTTTGAAATTTCATATGGTAGAAAGCATTTTTCTTATATACTTTGCAGAAGATAAAATTAACTAAATCTAATACAATACACCTAAGAAAAAAGTTAAATTACTTTCAGCAAAGTAACCAGGTGAAAATGAACCATTACATACAAAGTAATGAGTACAAGATGAAATTAAATTACCTTGAATAAAGTACATAAAATGGAAATATAATTCCATGAGCATTGTAAGAATTAAGTGAGCCAATCATAGATATATAAATGTAAGATATAAATAATATGCTAATTTAAGTTATGGTATTAAGAACTCTTTTATTGAAGTAACATTTTTCACATTTGATGACGACTCACTCTCATTTGCAGAAGTAGAACTCATAACCCATTCATTAGGAATTGGAATATCTAGCAGTCCATATTTTTCACGAACTTCATCTTGCACCCACCAACAATGCTTCTTTTGGGCTGGATTGGGACACTTACCATAGGTAGAGATTTTCTTAATTGTCATATTTAATTGACGTTTTGAAATGTTTTTATCTGAAGTAGGAGGTTCAGGAGTCATTTCAGGAGTAGGTGTCTTTCTTCCAGCAGATTCATTTACTAATTCAACTTTAACTGGTGAGGTGTTCTCTGAATTTGAAGCAGTTTGCCAGAAAGATTGAAATTCTTTTATTAAAGTTTCACGGCTATTCACATTGCCATGAAGAAGGCGGATTAAATGTGGCATAGCTGGAAAAAAATTAATAATTTAAATAATGATAAAGAAAAAAATTGCAAGAAATCAAAATGTTAATTTCAAAAATTCTTTGAAACAGGGTTTCTTACATCGTGAATCTGAATTCCAAATAGGACTGCATACAAAAATTTTGGGATCACAAAAGAATTAATAACAGGAACATTGGATTTGTTGACATTCATAACAATAATTCAAATATTCTTTTTTCTTTAAAAAATTTCATAAAAAAGGCAATTCTTAAACAACTTTTTTTTCTTCTGTTTATTGCTAATTAAAAGCTGTTTATTTGTTTTTTCTCCTAGAACAAAAATTGTGTGGAATATTCAATCCCCTTTCCTCATCATACATGAGAATGCACAATATTAACTAGTTGTAACTAGTTCAGAGAAGCACTGCTTCAGAACAATGACGAAAAATTACAAGCATGTTGGGTCAAGAAGGTAATGGGGAACAATGAGTAATTTAAAGTGGCAATTACAGCCTAACACCAGAGAAGCCTTGGAGAGCTAGAAAATAAGTGCCTTCGTTAAGGCATTCTAGAGGAAATTAAACAACATTTTACTGCCTTATTCAGCATTTTCTAAAGTTAGTTTACTTTCATAGCAACTATACTTGAAGAAAATGAAACCAAACTTTCCCAACTATCATTATTCATTTTCTAGAATGGTTGTTTGCAAGATAAGTTGCAAAGTCAGGTATTACTTAAATGTATAGAATATAAATGTTAGAAGCAAAATTTAATTTTCTACATTTTACAGAGAAATAGGATAATTTTCTGAACTATTCCTGACAATTTTCATCGTAGGGTAATTTGAAGCAAACTTTCACAATAAAAACTTGTATTTTTCATACATTTGCAGTAATTTATTGTATAACTGAAAGAGATATTAAATCTAGGAATATAATAGCATCCAATCCCACAAACAGCATTCATTATTTTAAATGAAATTAACAAATGACTTTTTTTTAAACATCTATCATGTGACCTACATGCATATCACCTTTCAAAATGAAGATTTGTTATCAGTAATGATTGGATTATGTCACTTACAGAAGAAAACTGACATTTAGGAAGAATGGCTGATGTTAAAGAAGAAATACAAAGATGGTGATTTTGATTATTTTCCCTCATATTAAGAGGGAGGGAATAGGAAAATGGAAGAAGTAATTTATAAAGTTCTCAAAATTATAACCCCATCTATAGTTGATTTCTCAACAAGTATATTTTGATAATTTTTGTTGAAAGCACCTAAACACAGAACTGTTAGTTGCAAGTTTTGTGGAATTGATGGAATAAACTGTGGTCAAAAGATAGTAAAAGTTTTGAAGAACACCAATCTGACAAAATCAAATTTATTAATGATAAATAATAATTTGTGAATTCAAAGAATCTGATAAAATTTAATGTTTCAGATCATTTCACTTAAGTAAATTTATTCAGGTAGCATAAATATCAGAGGAAAAAGAATTGACCAGGGGATCCAACATTCTATTTGAAGTGACATTTGTACTTTTCTGTTATTAAATTGAACTATTAGTCCTTACTCATTTCAAATGTTATCCTATGTCTTAGATATTTCATATCTCATGAAATTCAGTAATTTCTGTTTCTTTAAAGGTTCATCCCCTGACTAAATTGATGATAGAATGATAATAAATTTATTCAATTGAAGATATCAGATTGTTATGATAGTTTTAAAGTGATATTCCAAAAAGAAAAAAAAGAAAAAAAATGAAAAACAGTAAAAATTTTGTAGTAGTATTTTGGTAGTATTGGTAGTATATCAAATAGTATTTTGGTGAAGCTGAAAATAGATGATAAAATAAATTCTGAAGCATTAAGCGGTAGTTCCTTGTTTTTTCAAATATATTCTCATCAGAAATAATTTGTTATTCTGATCAGAAGACAAAACAGGTGTTCACAATTACATGACTCTCTGGAATAATTAGGGTTATACCAAAATAATTATTACCATGGCTGTAACTATGACTGATTATTTAATAAATTAAGTTGGGAGGGCATTGCATTCTTTAATGGCCCCAACAGAGCACAATTAAGCCTCTTGCAAATTATAGACCTATTTTATATATCAAGTAATCATTTCAAACCCAAAAGAATTACAAAATCTTAAAATCCTGTTCCCAGTTGCCATAACTTATCCTAAATTAAATAACTTATCCTTAAATTTAATTGTACATTAATCATAAGAGAAAAAATATTACAAATTTCTAGTTAGATATTAAAGAAATCTTTAAAGAATGTCGGAAGTAATTAAAACAAAACGAGATACAGCTTTAACTACATCAATACTTCTAAAATGCAATCATTTGCACTTCTGAAATTTCTAGAAAATGGAAAAGTCTGAAGCTTTTAAAATATTTTACTATCATTCAGCATTTATAATACTATAGTAACTGCTGCTTAATGAGCTTACATTGGATAATATTAACCAATAGATAATAATAACTAAATCCCATAAAATGAATTACATTTTTATCACATCAAGCAAAAAAGTATCTTAAAGATCTATAATTTACTTCTAAAATAATAATTTTTAAAAAACTATTAACTGTCGCTTATTGACAATTATTCTTCAACATATTATTTATATATTATCTGTGCTCTCATTTTTTAAATTTTATTTTATTTGTTGAAAGATGCTACTGGCTAGGTTTCAAATTTACTCCTTCTAGAATTTGGTGGAGGGTTTTGTTCCACAAAAGAGTTTGCATCATCATCATCAAAGCTTGTAGCTTGGTCTGCTTACAAAAAGTTTACAATTTTTCAAAATTCTATAAAGAAGCTGGGAAATTTACAATTCCACTGGAGCTTTGATGATGAATTGGTTCTTTTTAAGTAAATGTTTATACTTTATTTGTTTGGAATTTAAACTTATCTTTTAACATTCAAATCAGTTCCTTTTATCCATTTTGCTTAAATAATTTAATTGCAGGCAACAGTGTAGCAATCTGTTTAAACCAATTAAAACCATTTTGATTGGACAAAAAAAATGCAAGCTCCATTCAAAATGTGATCTTACAAAGTGGATCAAGAAATTCCAGGAGCGTCATTCTGTATCACCAAATGAGAATTAAGAATTGGTCAGTTTTCTAATTGATCAATCTCATAACAATAAACAATATAATGACTGAACTAAATGAACATTTTTGTACATATTTCAAGACATCTGTATGGAAGCAGAGGATATTTATAATATAAAAAGAGTGATAATATTGCCGCATTGAAAAGATTTACTCGATACCCCATGACCGAACGGTCATAGCACTGCTCTCTTAATCAAGAGATCGCAAATTCGAATCCCGCTAAAGACAATGCGATTCAGTCTGTGTAAATATTTAATTCCTTGATTTTATGTTTTCATTTATTTCATGTTCCAGAAGATTCTGTACATTTCTTTAGTTTACCAGACAAGTGTTCTGGACTTTTCTTACTGTGCCCAGAAAAGTATTCTGGAATTTTCCCTGCTAGTATAAAAGCAGAAGATCTGTCAATCATTGTGTTCTCAGTTCACAGTTGAGTTAATAAATTGGTTTAGTTCTACTTCTTGTGTGTGTCATTGAGTTGAGTTCCACACTAAAGAACCTACGTGACAATATTAATTGAAATTCCACTAAGCGACAAACACTGTATTTCAAAAATTTGAACTATTTTACATTTTCTAATTTACAGAATATTACAAGTTTAAAACATTCATATTTTTTTATACATTTCTTTCCAACAAAAGCAAATAATGTTAAAACTAGCAAAACATCTAAATATTAATTTCTTATTTGCACAGCATCACTTTAATTTTTTTTTTAATTTAACTTGCATCTTCCATTTATAAGAAAACAACAGAAAAAACTTTAGACCTATCATCAAATATCATTTCTCTCACCAATTGAATTTTAGAATATAAGCTCAAAGAAGTCTCAAACACCCTTAAAAAAATGTAAGCAAAAATACAAATAAGTACCTTTATCTTTTCTTTTTTTAAAAAAAATAATTAGGTGATAAAATCTATGATTGGCTTCAGCTATCTAAGCAGCTACTAACCCCTCCTCTCAGCCATAAGTAATCAATCTACCATTAGTGCAGGGTGGTGTGGTTACAATTAAGTGACACTACTCAGGCCTATGTAGAGCAATTTCTAATTTGCATACTTTATTGAAACTTTTTTTATCCATTATATTGAGCATAAGAAACAGAAAACTGAAGGGGAAAAAAATTGATCTTGACCACTAGATGGTGGTTTTCATACAATGTAGAAAAATTGTCATCCAAATTATGAATTTTTTAAAATGCCTGCAGTTAGAGCTATAAAATCATTCTTTACCATGCCTTTAGAGAATAAAAGTTGAGCTTTACTGGTCTTCATTAGAGCTGTCGTGATGGTTTAGCTGCACTGTGAGATTATGGACGCTTCAAAATCTTGTGAAAACAAGTAAATATGGCAAACAGTAGATTGAAAAACATGATTGTAAAATTTGAAGAGACTGAGGAGTTGGGTGTGTTTCCAGGAAGAAAACAGAAACAGATTTCCAACGAAAGTACAGAAGAAATCACTACTGCTGAAGAAGCCTTAATATTCTAAGACAAGTGCTCGAGCGTTCTCTTGTGATTCGTCTCTTGCTCTGTGGTATGAAAGGTTCTGAGGTGCATTTTAAAGGAATATCCACACAAGATCTAAGTGGTGCAAATGCTGCATCCTCAAAATTAACTACAACATACTGCTTTCACTTATAAGCGTCTGACCAGAATAGCCAATGTATGACCTTGGAACATTTTGTCATCAGATGGGACAGATTTCACCCTAGATGGAGCAGTCTAACATTCAGAATTATCACATACGAGATACTGCACATCCTAATGAACAGCCTCTTCTTTCTAATTACATTTACGGTATGGTTCTGATTTTATTCTTGATTTATTTATTTATTTATTTATTTTTTGAGGAAAACACTCCTCCAGAGTATAAAAGTTTTTTCGTGGGTGCCCATTACTGTGAACTTCTAAAGTAACATGTTACTTCTATCTTAGAGAATGTGAATATTCAGGACTATCATCATCTTGCATGATGGTACAATACCTCATATTGCCCAACAAGTGAACGAACTGCTTTGTGCCTACTTTGGAAATAATCAAGCAATTTTCAAGACATATTCGAATGCTTGGCCTCCTCATTCCCCAGATTCTTCAGACTTGAATCCCTAGGATTTCTAGTCCTGGGAATTCCAGAAAGATAGTGTCCACGGTGAAAGCAGTCTTTGTATGAATTTAAAGCAAGAATAACATGACATATTGCTGCAATACCTAAAAAAATCCACAAGCTACTGCTAAACATATGATTGTTGCAAATGAAATGCAGATTGAACAAATGATGTGATTAAATAAAATTATGCATTTCAAATTTGCATTCTTTTTTTTCCCTTTACGTGTCACTTTTTGTATCTGATGATCGAAATTTGAACTATTGATTGTTATTGCAAATTACTTTTCTCCATGGTCCAAGTAATATATACATACAAAATTTCAATAATATATATCAACCACAACAGTTTTTAAATAAGTCTGAATAGAGCATCACTTTAATTAAAATCCCCCTGATCCTATGGTTTGAGTAAATAGGGAAAGGAAGTAAAAATATCTGCCAGATAATTAAATTTAAAGGGAGAAGAAATCAATGTTATTTCATTAAAAAGCAACTGTAGCAGTAACATCTGCAGAGAGAAAAATTATACCTGTACAATAGATCTAGTTGTTCAAAAGATCAGAAAAATGCAAAATTTTTATATTTCAACGTTTTGTTGAATTAATGTCCTTTTATAAATCAACAAAAACAATAGCTAATTTAAATAATATTTTACCTTCTTCTGGAACAGAATTCTTTTTCAAATTCCCAGCTATTGGACTATTTGCAGTTGAAGATGGTGCAGACTCAGCTTGCAGCTTCTTTACAGTAAAACGAGTTGGTATTGGAGTTTCAGATAAAATCTCTGCACTATATGTAAGGAAGAAGGATCGAAGACCATTATCTTGTAACTCAGGAACATTTTCAAAAAAACAACCTAATATAATGGGCTTTAACTCGGTGGTTTTCTTCTTCCTTTCTGATTCAAATTCTTGTTGTTTCTGTTTCAGCATAGCTTGCTGCTTCTCAGGATCATTCACAACCTCCTAGAAAACAATTTGGTAAAAACTCTAACATTACGAAACAAGCACACAAAAAATTATTAAGAGATACGAAAAAGGAAAATAATTGTATAAGGATAAACCTTTATATGGTGCACAGGAAAAAGTATGATAAAAAATCCTTATCTATGGCAATATGTTATTGCATATGTTGATTATTGAAAAGTTAGTGGCTTTACACAAAAAAATCGTAATGCAGCTAAAAAAATCTATTTCATTAACAAATTAACTTTTTCATATAATTTTTTCATGCAATTTTAACATGGTAATCAAACAATGAAAGAATATTGTAGAAGGACAAAAATTGGTTTAAAATCCCTGGACTGGGTAAGATTCTACTGAATTTACTTCTTAACTCTCATTTCAGGACTCCTCATCTTTTTCACTATTCTATAATATCACTATATTTAGGAAAGTTTGTTGCATAAAATCAACTCAATTAGTTTTCAAGCAGGGAAAAGAAAACTGTGATCTTAAAAAAAAATTCATAATTGTATTTTTTTTAACATCGTTATGAAATCCAACAAGAAATTAAATTCGTATTAATTTAAGAATATCATCAAAGTTAATATTTAACAAAATTTTCGTTCCAAATATCTAAGATTCAGCATTTTTGTCTGCACATTAGTAAATATATAAAAAATTTTAATTTTAACTATTGAAGTCAGGTTATAAGTGACAACAATATTTTCATAATTAAATTTCTAAAGCATGAAAACTCATGAGAATTTTAATTAACTTTTAATTTAATTTAGTTTTATAGTACAAAAATCAATGTAACAGATTAAAATTTAAAATTATTCGAAATTAAATTTAAAAAGTATATTGCTGGACAAAATTATAAGCACCAGAAATATTCACTTTGTTTTAATCATAAATTAATTCAGCTTAAATTTTTGAAGAAATAAAAAAGGTAAGTTAGAAAAATATTTTTAATTTAACATGACTCATAAATAAAGTATTAAAAATAATGTTAATAAGAAAATGAGCAATTTTAACATTAGAATATGATGTAAATTTTGAATAAAATTACAAACAAATGCATAAAATTTTGAAATGTGATATTTTTTATTCAAATAGGTTCATTCTATAATAATATCCACCAATGATTGTTATTTTCATTTTTCAAAAAAAGCATCAAATGATAAAATCCTAATCAGAAATAAAAATTTTAAGATATGAAATTCTAAACAGCAATATGTTTTGATTTTATTAAAAAAATGCAATGTTATCATTTAAAATAATTCATTGATGGCATTAGCTCTTCACTCATTTCTAACTTTTTTACAAGATATGTTACATGATATGAATAAAAATAAAAGCAAATGACTTCTCTAATTAATATTAATTTCAACTAATACTTTTTTAGCTTTCTTCTGAAGTATTTTAATAAAATTTCTGCCTTTTAATTTCTGCTTAGAATAATTTTCATCTTTCAACATGCATTTATTTATTATTCTGTTAAGCTGCTCTTTAGTACACTGATATTCAAAAAAGAATTTTAAAGGTCATCAGGTGTACTGAATGCCAGGTTGAAAAAATTAACGGCAAAATGACAAACTAATGAAGTGCTTGGAGTCGTAAGGGAAAAAAATGTTCTAAAGAATTTTTCCATTTCTAAATAGAATAAAGGAGATTTTATTATTTGGCAGAAACACGGACCAAAGGTCTATCTTATGTACAGGTTCTATTATTAGTGTTTCTTTTAGAAGCATTATTATAGAGTTTCTTTTAGAAGCATCTATTATTAGTGTTTAACCTCTTCGTCGTCCGTAATACGTCTAGCGCGTTCGAGTGAAATTTCTAGTGTGGTTGTAAATGCTTCAAGCGTTCTTCTATATTTTAAAACTTTTAAACATTTAAAACGCTTTGTAAATATTTACTTGCTTTAGTTTTTATTTTTGTTTGTTCTAATGCAGCGAAAAACAGAGGGAAAACATAAATTTTTTTGAACAGGAGAGGATGGTGAAAGGGTAAAAATTACCTCTTGAATTGTAAAACTACTCTTTCGAAAATTCCCACGCATGAAAAAAAAATGAAAGTTAATGCAAAATTAAATCCTTACCATAAGGATATACAGATTTTGGGGCATTTTGGGATTATCCCGTCGACCTGTCTCAAAATTGCGCCAATCCTTGCGAAATGTGTCAAAGGATTGGCGAAAATGCGCAAATTCTTTGGCGCCATCATAATGAAAAGTAATTTGCGGTTACTGGCGCAAAGCTACCTTCTGGCGATAATATCGGGTTTGGCGAAAATGGTCGACGGGATAATCCCAAAGGACGAAAATGGCTGGTGAGATAATTCCAAAGTACAAAAATGGTCGACGGGATAATTCCAAATTACCGATTTTTGTTTGCACAGCAGCTCAAGTCATGGGCAATGAAGCGGAAAATTTAATACAGAGTAATCAGATGGCTTAAGGTATCGTTAGCATAGTATTAGACAAGAGGAATGAAAAGAGGGGAAAAAAGAAATTTGGATGAAAATTCTCTGATGATCTAATCTAACTTTCTTATCGGTGGTAAAGTAGATTTGGCCTTTCTTAATGGAAGGCAAGATGTTAAAGAATGTCAATTAAATCTATAGGTTAATTCTTTATCTTATTCACAGTTGATTTCAGAAGTAAACTGAGTATTTCAGCAAAATAATACAACAATATGTTCATCAAAAAGTACCAAAGAATGGTTTGAGTGCTAACACAAAGATAGAACCAGAAATTCTGAATTTAAAGGAATTTAGAATCTTTGCTATGCTAAAGATCATACAGCATATTGCAATGAGTGACATTACCAGGTCACAAATGATTTAGAAATGCCAATACTTTCAGTATGGAATTAGATAAAACTGGAACCGTTGCAAATATTTGCACATTTAAGTCTATGTCAAATCTCATATTTGAAGTAAATCAGACAGCTTAACTCATGCTTGAGTAAGTTTATAATTTCCAAATTTGAAATAATTTAAATTTTTTTAAAACTAATCAATAATTTTATTCATTTAAATAATCAGCCATATTAAAATTATTAAAGGTTTCTATCAGTTTTTTTTTTGTTTTGTTTTATTTCATTATGATTAAAGTAAAGGGGGTAAATAATAATCTTATTGAGCAATGTGTTAAAAATTTAATTCTATCTTATTGCAATTTTTCTACAATATTTTCAAAAATGTTGCTCATATGTTTTTCCTTTTTTTTCCATGTTTAAATTTCTTAAAGATAGCAGCATAACATTTATTCTGTATGCTCAATATAAAAGAAACTGAAAAGTAATGCATTGCAATATATTGATTCTCATAAACAAAGCAATCTTAAATGTAATAAAATTAATTTTTAAATTACTATAAAGATAGAACATATGGCTACACAAAATTCCTACCACTATTGTATCAAACTTGTATCATTTCTCGTTTATTACCACTATTTTTATATTAATCATGTTGTATATATATGTGTGTGTGTCAATTGTAAATAAAGTCGGTTAGTTCAGACTTGCTTGCCTTGCCTGAATGGCTAACCCACCATTTACAAACATATTTGTATTTATTAACATTAACAAAAATGTAACAGTTCTAAATAATATTTTTTTTTTTTTTTTTTGTTTATTTCAAATAAGGAATTTTATAATCTTAAGATATACCTTTTGCACTTTCTCCAATATATAATCATTTTGTTAAGAAAACAAACATTTCCTTCAATTTTGATTTTTAAAAATTGAATGTCAACAAAAAAAAAAAAAAATACCATAGTAAATACTATAATAAGTTAGAGTAAGAAAATTAACATTTTACATTTACTTCATCCTCTTCCTTTTCTTCTTCTGGTGAGAGATATCCATGAGGCACAAAGAATTCATTATCTACTTCATAATCATCCTCGCTCTCAATTTCATTCTAAAATAGAAACAAAAAAAACTCAGAATTTTAAAAGCAATTTAAACTAATCAATCATACCATATCAATGATAAAATTGTTTCAATGATGCCCAAATTTAAGACAATATTCAAAAAACAAAAGGTAACCTATATACTTCTTGTTTAATAACTGCTGTTTACTTTTAAAATGAATATTCTATATCTGACATAAGAATGCTCAATTAGCTGCCTAATTTATCATTCAAATTATATAAAATATATTACTAAATTTTTTTTTTCAATTATTTCTCATCTTATACTATTTGAAATCACAATTTCAAATAGAATCTTTTTTTCTGTGATCTATCACATAAGGAAGAATCCCAATGATTTAATCTGATCAAAACAATAAATTAAAGAAGCAGAAAATATGGTATAATATTAATTTTTAAAATGCACTTCAAATTCTTTTCCATTAATTGGTTTAATTAGTTTGTTTGTGAAATTACACTTTCAACACAGTTCCTTAATCAAAAGAAGAAAAAAAAATCTACAATACAAAAGGAAATAAGAATGTTTTTTGTTGTTGTTTTAATGAGCTAGATATACATCAAAAATATATATCCACTAATAAATATATTGGTTTTTATGTGTAAGGAACAAATGGTACTAAAATAATATTGGGGTAAATCCTTGTCAACTTAACACATTCTATAAATTCTCCATCTCAGATTTTTATAAAATTTTGCATAACTACACTATTTATATAGAAATGTTAAATTACCAAATTTCATATATATATTTCAAATGGCTTTTGAATTACAACTATGTAAAATTTTAAAAATCTGACCAAAATTGGTGAATGTAATTTTTTTTTTTTTTTTTTTTTTTTTTTTTCCTCCAGCAGCTTTCCTAAGAGAGAAAAGTGTCACTTTACAGCATTTTTCAAGTTCTTTTCTGTGGTATATAACATTATACAGGCTATAAAACAAAAAAAATTGTGAAAATTTAAATAAAAATTCATTAATTTTTAAAACACATATTTTTAAATTTTTTCAATTTATTCCATTAACAGTGATAGTGCAAACAAACCACCTAACAAAATATAAATTTGAAATGCTGGCTGGTTATTTACTTTATAAAAAAATTTACTTAAAACTTGATTTTTCATTAATACTCCGCATTTAGCTGCATAACCTAAGAATGCTAACTTTTGTATTTCTGTGAAAACAAATATGAACACAAAGCTGAAGAAAGAATACATTAAAAAGTCCAAAATAAAAATTTTTATTTAGTAGCAAGATAATTTTTATCAATTGATATTTTAAAAGTTCATGTTTGATTGGCATATAGTACTTTCAAGAGTAATGTCTTTCAATGGGAGTCATAGAATTCACTTTGTCAGAATATCTACAACTAATATCCGGGAAACATTATTTCTTGAATATGATGCTCATGGCCCAGAAGAATGGGGGGAAAAAAATTAAGTTTTCCATTTTTTCTGTTAAGCGAGCCATAAACCATCAGATGAAACATAATACTGCAGTATTCCTTGTACTTAATGCTTGATCAAAAGGACTTATCAAAAAAATTTTGATTCAGAACATTCTGCTTGGATTAAGTAGGCACATTCTACTTTAGTTATATAGTCAACTACCTTTTCAAAAAGTTATGGAAATTAAATTTGACTTTCTTATCACCTCCTATTCCATTGCAAAGCTCTTTTTTATAGGTTGTAGTTGAAAAGAACTATTCGTCTTTCACTTTCAAATCTATTTTATAAAAGCTAAAGTGCTTTTTTTTTTTTTTTTTTTTTTTTTTTGTATTGGTCAACAGATTTATCTGTAAAACAAAGAATCTTGTTTTGAAGTTCTTAATATTTGGTTATAAGGTATAATGCCACACCAGTGCAATACATAGATTTATTGCAGCCATATTGTGATGTATTTTTTCCCTTTTTAAAGTATGAGTAATATTACTTTATAAAAGTAAAGTTAAAAAGTACAAGCATTTTAATTTAAATTTCCAAGTACAAGTTATTAAGTATTATCAGAAGATTACAAACTTGCAAGATTTAATTATTTTAGTCCCATTGCTGTATTTTTTCTTCAGGTTAACTTTCAAATTCATTTTTATAGAAGTATAAAAAGTACTCGAGTTGTTTCGCATATAGGGCAATAATGACAAATTAAGCTTTAGTTTAAAATTTCTGTAACAAAAAAAAACTGTCATTATCACCATAAATTTTATTTTGACAAATGACTTATAGCATTACAAACTATTCACAAAAAAAAAAATTAAATAAAAATTTCTTAAAAAATTTTAATTAAACTTTTTTTTTAATTTCAACAAAAAAAAATTGTATATTAGCCAATATGATGTGATATAACATAGATTATATATGACATTGCATACCAAGAAAGAGAATATAAAATGCCATAAAATGAACCTCTTCTCATTCTACAGTTTATTTAAGAGAGTTGTTAAAGCAATTTATTAAAAAAAATTCTATTCTATCTATTGTTTTTGGACAAATTTTTGAAACTTTATGTAGCTGAAATTCAAATATGAGCTAACTTATCTACATGAAATTTGGTATTTTTTCAAGTATATAAAAATACTACACATGTGCCAAATTTTAAGAAAATCTGAGGTGCTGGGATAAATTTTGTTTTAAAGTTGTATTGATTTGACAGGATAGTTAAAACAAAAACATTATCGAGCCAACATTTTAAAAAATCAGGTCATCATTAATAAAACATTTATGTTTGATGAGAAGTGCAGCTATCATTCAACTTTCAGAGAATTAACCATATTACTGAAAATAATAAATTATAAATGTTTGGATGAGTTGGTGTTTTGCTCTATGCTCCATCAATAGTAAAAAGTAATATTTTCAAGGCTAAAAAAACTTAGGTCACCTGACCACTAAAATAAAGATTCACATAGAAGCTACATAATAGATATTATGGGACAAATCTCTCAACTTTAAAATGTTGTCAAATGATGATGATGCCACCTAAAAGAGTATCTCTCTCACATACAACACTTTTTTAAACTTCCAGATCAAATCAGTTTCAAACATCAAATTACATCTTGACTATACAATCCTAACAACAGCCATCTAACACTTACACACATGGTAAAAAAGGCAGTTTTTTTTTTTTTTTTTTTAACTTTAACACAGGACTTATTATTTAACTTTTCATTGCTTATAACTATTATAACACTTCCATGTTTCCTCTATTATAAGAAGAAATATAGGTTAATAAACTGATTTAAAGCAACATTTTAATACCTCTGTTCCTGAAAGACTTTCACCGGGTCCACCTTCATCCCATTCATCATCACTGTCTACTTCATAATCAAAAATATTCTAAAGAAAGAAATTATTTGTAAAAATCATAATACTAGATGAAACAAATTCAAACCATTTTTAAATCCAAACTTATTTCTTTAAACAAATTGTCATGTTTTTAAGATACAGGGACATCAGTCTACAGAAAAAGTACAGGGAATAAAAATGTTAGCACATAGTTTTCAAAACTTCTCTGCCTGCAGCCCAATTTAAATAATGATACGTAATTAAAACATGAATTAAATAACAAAGAGTACTAGATGAAAGAAGTTTAAAAAGTTTCAATCTGAAAAAGTTTTTTTTTATAGTTAATTTAGGGTTTTTTATGACCATTTTTGCTTAATAAAAATACTTAAGAGTCTAGAGTAAAAATACTTGGCCCAACTTTGATAAAACTTAGTTTCAGAAACACTGTGATATGTGACTTAAAAAGATAATAAAAAGATAATATTAAGTCATTATAATAAAAATATATAGCTAAGATGCAAAACTAATAAGATATACATTCTAATTGTTCATTAGCTAATTTCTGAACTATTAAAGATAAAATATAGTTTCACTTGGAAAAATACTTCATATATTTTAAAGAATTATATGAATCAATAAATGAACTGCTGAAACAAATGAATTTTTAAAATATCCTGGTCTTTTCAGTCATAATTATTAAAATTCTTGGAACATAAATGTTCTAAACAATAAAAAAAAAAATCATTCTTCTGCAATCAAAAAAGCTGACTAAGTTATAAGCCTTTAGATTTCATTATTTTAGATCCATCATCAATTACTTTGAGGAACCAAAGCTCATTGATTTGATGTTTTTCCTCAAAGTAGTAAAATAATTGATTTAAAATTATTTAAAACAGTGATATTCCAAGTCAGTTTTGATTACATCAGAGAACTTTTTTATATAAAATCTTAATGTATCAAGGATTATTAAATAAAATTATTAAAGCCATGGGATTGTATAAAAATTTTGATTTCATAATTTTATTGACAAAAACCAAAATGTACTTTTTTGCAGCATTTAAAACACTTTTAGACTGAACAGTTAGATTGAACCTTCTATATACTGCAAGTGTGTGCATGCATTCATTAAACAAAATTTTACTCAAAAATTCACATTCTCCAATTTTTTAAACAATATTTTGAATTGAAGTGACTTTAAAGAAAATTATATAATAAAAATTATTTTATACGATAGAAATTAATAATGGCAAATAGACAATGAGGACAAATCAATATACTTATTAAAAATCAGCATATAAAAGATTTTTCTCAATTAACTAGTCTATACTTATATAAAGCTCAATGTGTGTGTGTTGGCGCTCTACAGACCAGATCGTTTAACCTACTACTACCAAATTTGGCACATGCATACCTTGGAGGTCGGGAATGTGCACCTAGAGTCCTTTTTTTTTAAATTTTTAATTAGAATTTTAATTATTAATTAAAAACTAATTTTCTCCCCAAAAAAATCTTTTTATTTCCCCACCGCCAAATGAGTAAAGCTCCAGTTTTTTTCCCTACACTAACGAGGATAAGCTTAACATATTTTCGGCTGATTATTTCAAACGATTCTGTTTATTTTCTTAGTGTTTGATGCATTTAAAATTAAACATTGTTAATTAATCGATCTTTCAGATTCATTCTGAAGTACTTAGAACAGAATAAAGGAAATTAAAAATTTCTAATCTGCATAGCGTTACTCCAACTGGCGTAGAAAATTCACGCATTTGCGTTACCATAATTGACGTTGAAAATTCACGCATGCGCATTGTGGTCTGATTGTTGACAACTCTATTTTCAACGGATACGGACTTGGTTTTGAAGGCTTAACATATTATTTCTGACCGATTATATCAAACGATTCTGTTTATTTTCTTAGATTTTCATGCATTTAAAATTTAACATTGTTAATTAATTGATCTGTTCATAATGAATGAGAAAATTTTGTAGAAAACTTTTTGAGATATTACATAAATTAAGAGAGATATTCTTTAGTGCCCATAAGGTTTAAATACTCAGCGACTCTGTTTTCAGTACTCATATTAAAAAAATGCTTCATTACAGAAAAAAATGTTCTTATATTAATTGCAATTTAACCATTCCCACTTTAAATGAAAGCATAAATTCTACAGGAGCTAACAGAAAATTAGAGAAATACATATTATGTTATGGCTGAAGGCCTTTATAATATTATGAATGAATTATATGACTATCAAAATTTGAAGCTTTAAAATATTTTGATGAAGCTATTAAAATAGGGGTTACATAAAATATTTAATTATTAAAATTTTAATGAGCATTAAGATTGGCGAACTGGTTGGTCGCCAAAGGCGGCTAGTATGTTTTATATAAAAAGATATTCCCGTAAGAAAATGCTCATGATATAAGCTTTTCAAATTATATGGATATAAATTGCTTTCCCATAAAAATTTTACATATGACTGTTTTTTATTATATCATTCTCTGTGCTAATATTATAACAGTGATTAATCTTGAAAGAGCAATTTAACGTACATGCTGCAGAAAAAGATTCAGTAATTTTAATATTAAAATAAATGGAGTAAAACTAATATATAATAGAAAGCATACTTACATCTTGGGCAAAGGGCCTCCTAGGACCGACAACTTTGCTTTTTTTCCTCCATGTACCCCAATATGGAGGACGAACATTTTCACAAAACTGGAGTAATTTAGCAGTAAAGAATAACTCATATGCTGCTTCCTTATCTAAGACAAGAGCATCTGCATCAGATACCCTTTGTTGCCGCAACCTTTTCCTTTGCCTCACATCTTTATAATTCCCAGATTTTAACATATCTAAATACAATTTCTTTTCATCCTGTAAGTAAAATAGACATTAAATAATTAAATTAAAAAATTATTTTTTCTACTAACACTAGAGGAATTACTAAAAAGAATTATGATAACAATTTTTAGAAAAATATAGCCAATAATTTACTAAAAATTATGCTTTATCAATAGAACATTGCTACTTAAGACGACATGTTAATAACTGTTATCATCGATTAAAAATGGATGTATTAGAAGAAAATACGGATGACGTTATAGTTAATCAGGCTTTTATTTTGTGCAACCGCTCTCAATGGGTTACAACATTCGAATGTGCAAGATCACAATTGTTGTAGGTGGCGCTCTTGCATGCCATGGCGTAAAATAACCATAATAAATCATATCCAAACTATCCATTAAAGCCAATTAAACTATATCTGTTAGTGCTTTATAGGGCAAAGTTTTATTCTTAAAACTACCAATTTAGATACACATATGCACTTTAAATGGTGCAAATGTGTATTTTTAAATTATTTCTTTAAAAAATATTAATAAATTAAAAAATTAAATTTTTGGCATTTTTAATAAATAAATCTATTATTATTATTTAAAATCATGTTTCCTTTAATATTAATATAGTTTTTTTTAAATATGTTTTCCTCTTAATTTTGATAATTTTAAAAAAATATTTTAATGCATAATTTGCAGTATTTTTCATTGTTGGAAAAAAAATTAAACCATTTTCATTGTTATTTACATGTTTGACCTCCATTGCAAAAAAATGAAGATTCTGTTTATTCTCTCATTTTCACTAATACAGTAAACAAATTTTACTTTTTTTTTTTTCAGAAAATGCTTGTGTACACATGATATGAAGAAAGATAACATTTTTTTTATTGATTAATATTTTTTCACCAAGTATTAATCCAGCCAGCATAATAAAAGAAAAATGCACAAATCTATTTTAATGTTAGAATGAACTGCATACTTTTCATGAGAGATAAGAAAACAAAGAAATTACATGCGTGATAGAAGACATTTACATATAAAATTATTAATTTCATCAGGAACATTTATGTATATAATTAGCAAAACAGGTACAAGACTTCTAAAATGCCATGACAAATATCTATGACAACCTGATGCTTGAAAACTCTTTATTGGGAGAATCATAAATATCAAGTTAGATGGAAGGGGTCTGAAATTTAACATAAACAATAATTTCATATGATTATTAAAGGTAACTAATAATATATATGCATAAAAATAGTAATTTTAATGTTGTAGAAAACAGTCCAGAGTTTTAAAGTTTCTTGATTTTACTACACAAATTTCTTCAATTAAGTAATTACTAAATATTTACTATATTTGTAAAATTATGTATATCTAGCATATTTCCAGATTCTCTTCCTCCACATTCACATTAACATTATCAAACAACAGCAAAAGTAAAGCCAAAGAGATTATTTCAAGAGATGGATTGCAATACTTATTTGCTGAAGAGGAACTCACAATGACGTGTCACTCCGAAAAACATTCTTAGATAGAAAAAGATGCGAGCATGAGAGGGTTTTATTGCAGAAAATACCAGAATTGGCCATACTGCTTCAATCTCAATAGTTGAGTAACAATTAGGAAATCAAATTTATTAATCGAATTAAAACTCTAAACAATAAGAAAGAAAAAAATACCATATACATACAAGTATAATGAACAAAAATTGAAATACAAAAACAACAAAAAAATATTATGAAATATTGTTCACCAGGAAGGATTTAGTTTTTACACTTTCTTATTTCCATATTGTGGAAGGAAGTGTATATTTTTCAAATTTTTGTTTTTATGTTTTGTGTATTAATTCTAAATGTAAGTGCTCACGTGTGAATATGTGTGTATATAGGCACTACACAGAAGCTGATATACTCTAGTGGGCAAAACTGTGCATCTTGAAGCATTTTTTTAAATTTCAACTTGAGTTTTAAATAAAAACTAAATTTTTGACATTTTTCTGCAATAACTTTCAAAAATATTCCTCCACAGAAATTATCTTCACAATGCTTTTAAGTTCAAAAAATATCTATCAATGATACTAATTTAGCTGCTGAAAATTCTTTAGTCTACATTTAATTAACTTTTAATGATATTTTTAAATATTTTACAACAATATTTGCATTGCTTTGAATGAAACTCAAATAATTTTCATTTCTGTCTTATATATTTAATTATGTAATGTTCTGCAGTTGTTCAAAGCCTAAAAAAGAAAAAATGAGTATAGCTAGAGTATAGTTGTAATGAGTATAGCTAGAAAGGATGCATCAGTCACAACCCATATATGGCAAGAGAAGGAGGGAAGACTTTTGCTCAAACATTAGTGCACACTTTATAGTCAAATTCCTCATTTCTCGGTATCATACTATCAGCCACTCATGGTTTTAAATCAGAGCTATAATAATTTACAAATGTTTTTTTGTAATTTTTATGACAAATAAGCTAAGTAAATGGCTTTTTTAAGTTATTTAGACAGGCAAAGATTTAATTTGATATAAAGATTTTCATTATAAATTGGTTCTGTGTTAGGCAGCTTTTCCACATACCAGCATTTTAATTTCATTATTTATATATAATTTTGCAATTAAAACTCAAAAAATATCTTATATAGACATAAACTAAATAAAATTATAAGAAAATTTTAAAGATAAAAAAAAAGTCAGGTAGAACTATTTATTACTAAGAATGCAAACAATAATACAAAATAATAGAGAGGAGACAGATATTAATATAAATAAATACTGACATGTTTTATGTAACATGCCAGTAGTATGATATTAGAATATCTACAAATTTAAATATATGAAGTTACTAAAATTAATAATATAACTAAGAAGCATAAAGTTATTATTAGATTAAAGTTATTTTAAGATTAAATTCTTTCAAAAATACATAATTATATTTATTTAACAGAAACTTTAATACGATCAACTTAACACCTTAATAAAGGAAAATATTTTCTTTTTTTGTTTTCTGAAAAATACAAACCTGTTGCAGTAAGGCACGGTCTAACTTCTCTTTATCAAATCTCTCTTGGGCTGCTGCAGGCACCACAGGGGCCAGAGTCATATCTTCAGTAACTTGAAATGGTTTAAAAGCTCCTTCAGACTCAGTGGGCTAAAATAAACATAAAAAAATACATTAACAACCAAAAAAAAAATTTTAATATGAAAATAGAATCATACTACATTAAGCATTCGTCAAAAATGATTGAAAAAATATGCTATTTTAATATTGTTTTGTGCCCAGTCTTTCGAGGCTTAATGATCTGAACAGAAAAATCTATAAGACAAAAAAAAAAATGGAGGAAGCATTAAATTAATTTTAAAAGATAAAGCAAAAGGATTAGAATGGAATGTAGTGTCTTATAGCACAAGAAGCAATGATGGCTACAATGCAACACATGCAAGCTCAAAAGATAAAACCATGTAAAATTATTCTAAATAAGAAACAGTCATAGTAAATTGTAAGAAAATCAGATGGCAATTGCTTTTGAGATTAAACAGACAAAAAAAACTGATTAGATTAAGATCAATAATTGAACAAGTACATAACACATTTTAGTACAAAATTAATGAATTACTAATAAGTTATTTGCAGCTAAAGCTGCATCATTATACACTATTTGCCCCATAATCCCAATAAAGGCAAAGAAAAAAATCTAACACATGATATGAAGGCTCATGATATATAATAAAAATTCAGTAATAACTGATGGCAATAGTAAAAATTTTTTTTAAAAAATGCTAAAATCAATCTTTTGCAGCCAAATAAATGCATATGGCAGTCATTCAATTCAATGTTGAAATCTGGATCATTAATATGTTCCCAAAAATATCTTATGCATTATGTACAAAAATAGTAATTTATTGTGTAAAAAAAGTGATTGGAAATAATTTATTTTAAATAATTCATAACACACAAGATTCGAATTAAAAATAACCATTTATGCCAAATCCAAGCATTTAATTTTTTTTTTTTAATATTCCAGTCATAATTACAAATTTCTCATGCATTTATATACCCTTCAAAATTATAAAAGTATACTAATAACACAAAATTCAAAATGTTTTAACTCATATTACTTTACCTGTCATTCAGGAAAATAAGGTGTTTAAATGCTGCAATAACACACAAATCAATGCACATACAATTTCGTAAACTATTAATCACAATTTTAAAAGAATCACACATAAAAAATATATATATATGATCCCAGAATTTTGCTTTGATTGAAAAGTAGAGATCTGCTATAAGTAAACAAACAGATGATTAGATTTTCATTTAAACTTATGCTGTTTCTTGATGGAATAAAGTGTATCTATATTATTATTTTATTCTTAATTTAATTAGCAAAATATAACTGTAAAAATATAAATTGTAATTATATTAATCACATTTTTTTTAACATTTAGCTATCTTTTTGTCAATTTTCAGGAAAATAAAACTGTTGAATTTCAGCCTCAATTTAATCTTTGTCTATCAAAGGTTGATAAATTCTTTTTTTTTATTAGCAAATAATGATTATTATTATTAAATCAAAAATAGCTATGTTTAACAAATGTTATTTTTTAATTTCAATCAACAACAAAAAAATCCTTCTGTAACATTTTTTTCACAAGAAATTAATACTAGTCTTATTTATATTTATTGATATCTTCCTCATATCTAAAAGGGAAAACTAAAATAAGGTCACAAAACTTAATTATGTTGTCAATACTTTATTATCTGAATCAGTATTCATTATCAAATTATTGAATCCATAATGATTGCAATATAAATTTTAAGTTTAATGTTAAGGATTCAAAATAAAGTTATAATTGTACATAAAAATTCTAGGTATTTTTTAAATTTCAGTCAGGATTTGGAATATTCCTGACCAAGCATAATTATAATTTTAATCAAATGGAAATTTTATATATATTTAACAATATTTAGAAAATATTTTTAAAAAAACACTAACATATTTTTTTAATAAATATTACCTGTGGTGCAGGAGTAGTAGGCATAGTTTTTTTAAAGAACTTAAAAAAAGCAGCCTTGGCTCTCTCTTGTTTCTCTTTTTCTTTTTGTTCCTTAAAAAGTTAAAAATTTATAAAATAAATATTTAAACTACAATACAATGCACATTTAGAAATGTATCATTTAAATTTTCTTCAATAACTACTTTTTCTAATTCTGCTTTCTTTTTTTCTTCTTCGGCTTTTTTCTTCTCTTCCTCACGCTTGAGGCGCATTTCTTCTTTTCTCTTTTTCTCTTCTTGTTTTTGTCTAAAAATTAAAATATACAAATATATATTATTAAAATAGTTCATTATTAAGATCTTAAAAATGAACTATTGTTTTAGTCTTAATAATTGCCTTAAATATAAAAGTACTTTAATATTTCACTTAAAATTTATGAACAAATTCATTACAGTTCTACATATATATTTCAATATCTTTCTTTGCATATTTTATTAAGTCTGAGTTTTAAAAAATTTCAAGGAAAAGTTTCAAATTCATATGTTTTTAATTATTCATCTTTCTCAGTGTTCAATAAATAAATAATAAAAATTTTTAAATAAAGAAAAAACAAATGAATCCATTAAAAAATGCTTTAATGATTACTTAACAAAATACATTACAAAGCAAGATTTTTTTTCACTCATTTTTGCTAATTCAAGATTTTTGAACATCAATTTCTACAACTTCTACAGATTTTTCAGCTGTCAGTTTCATGCAGTTAATGGACCTAATCCATAATAAATAAGGTACATTTCTCTACGGTAAAACATAATTTTTTTTAGCTATTCCACTTTCAGTGAACATATTTGAAAATACTTTCGATATATCATTGAATGCATTCGTCATTTATGGCGAATGTGATGCAGTAAGTTTTATCGCCCATAAAAATTCTACTATAAATTATTGTTCTTGAACTAAAAAGTTCAAAATCAGTTTATTTTTGGACATTAAATCTGACGTTTTCGGATTTGACATGTCATTCTTTTTAGATACTAAGTCCAGCATCAATGATGACTCTTTTGAACTTGCATAGAGTCTTGTATGTTTTCCTCTTTTGGCATGACTAGTAAGTGCCTGTTTTCCACATATTACTCAGGCTTATTATCTAAGTGCCTTAGGCAAAGAAAGTAGTATGCAACAAATTGATTTTGTGAAATTTCTCGAACCCATTCAGCAAAATACGGATTGACTTTTTTGGCCGTCCAATTCGTATTACATACTAATTTCAAGCAGCTCATTAATTTAAAAATATTCTCTAATATACTTTGAATAAGCTCACAGTTTCTCAAATAATAAACAAACTGTTCAATAAATTCAAGTAAGATACTCTAAACACCACCACACTGCTCCTGCAGATTGATGGTTACTAATCCCACCAGAGAAATGTATTCTATTCCTTTGTGCAATTGCAGAAGTCTTGTGCATGCTTATTAGTTGCAATTCAAGAATCTCAAGGAAAAAGAAGAATTGTCTCACAAATTGAAACTGAAATGATCTATACAGAAAGAAAAAAGATAAAATTTTGTATTACACAATTGCAAATGGTATTATTTTTTCCCCCTCCCTTTCTTTTTTTGGAAACTAAGACTACAATCTTTTATTCTTGCAATCTTTAAAGATTGTCATTTTTTGGATAAGAAAAAATAACTAAGGAACTTAAAATTCCTTGTATTTTCCCTGTTTTTATGAAAATTTCAAATTTTGCCTTCAAAGTTTTTTTTTTTTTTTTTTTCTTTTTTTAGACGATTTTTAAATGTCCAGTGTTTTTAAGATTTTCGCTTTTCTTCTGGTGTTGTGGCAACCCTGATTATGAAAAATTTAATGCAAATAATATGTATTTAAGATTGAAAGCTATTTCTGAATTGATATCTATAATTTAATTAGCTTGATATAATATCTTTAACTTTATGAAAGCAAATGTTTAATACCAAAATCAATATGTAGTCAAAGTACAAATTTAAGGTATTTGAGGACATTGTCCATTTCCTTTCACAATTATATAAAAAAATTTAATTTAATAGCTGTAAAAATTTTTTAATATCAAAAAATGCATACTAAAAAAATAGGCTGAAGAATGAAATATTTCTGGTGTCTTAATTGATTGGTGATTTTAAAAAAAAAAGTTTTAAAAAAAAGATTGGTAATTTTAAAAAAAAAGATTGGTGATTTAAAAAAAAAGTTTTAAAAAAATGGTGATTAAAAAAACATTAAAAAGCATTTTCTGTATCAATTCAGTGAATAAAAACAATAAAACTTACATATTTATACAAACTTTAAAATAATCAATGATGGACTTCATTAATACTAGTCATCAACACATATAAACATACTCAAGCATTAACTGACGCTGCTTTTTCAATTCTTCTTTTTCTTTTAACTTTTGTAATCTTTCCTTTTCCTCCTGCTCTTTTTTTTCCAGTCTTATACGCTCTTTTTCTTTCTTTTCTTCTTCCTTTTCACGTTTTTCTTGTTCCTTCTGTAATCTGCGCCTCTCCATTTCTTCTTTCTTTTGTTTCTTTTGAGTCTCCAATTCTTGCTTTTTAAGAAGCTGCAAAAGCAGAAATCCATAAATAACAGATCATAATAATAATTTTTGAAAAAATTGCAATAAATAACAACATTATAAATTTCTAATTTCACATAGTTTGTAATTTAACAATCTACCTATCAATCAAATCAAAAAGCATTGCTGCATTTGGTGAGAAAACTTCGTAATAAAACTGCTTAGAAAGCAAATTATATCTTTAATTCAATGTCGAACTGATCTGTAAAAGAAATTTTATTAGGGTTGTTGCTCAAAAATAGTTCAAAGAATTGCTATATTTCCACTTCGTTTTGCAGGATAAAAGTTCAGATTTAACACTAAGACATTTTGATGCAGGCACATTTTGATGCCAATCAACCCTTTCTTTACTTAAACAGAATCAAAAGTATCCATGTTAATAAATATTGGATAGAAATTGCAAATACGAAAAACTTTATGGGGAGTAAACAGATTTGACGAGCTATCCTAAATTCCCTAATTTTGCCTTAAAATTTGTACCTAAAAACTTCAATACCTTTTTTGTTTAATGAAAATAATTAATATATGGTAATATGCTTGACATTTAGGCTCTCTATTCCAAAATTTGTCAAATATTATCCACATAATTCAACACTTTCAAAAATTGGCCTATGTAAGAGAAAATATTAATTTTGCCAATATACATTAAGCATTTCAATTTCCCACCTTCTTTTAGCTTGAATTTTCAATCAAAAAGTTTACATAAATATTCTCAGTTTCTAGTAATTAATAACCAATTCCTCCAGCCCCACCTTAAAGCATATGGAAAATTTGTCAGTTTCAGAATAAGGTACTTAAACAATTATTTGATAGCTACCAATCCCTTTACATAAAAAAATGTATCATCAAATGAAATTACATTTAGCAAATTATCTTTAAAAATCAAAGCAATAAACATTGTTTCACCATGCAAAGTAAGATTAAAACTATTAAACTTGACTAAGAGATCTATAAAAATAATGTTTTGATGCATATAATCAGCAAATTCAATGCATATCGGAAATGCAAATTCAATGCATATCAGACTTCGGGAAAGCATTCAATTTTTCTCCCCTAATTTGAGCTACTCAAAATTTCCATTAACAAGGGGGCTGTAACCCTTGCTCTCTGGTACTTGCCAATCTCCATGGAGGTTTCTTGGCAATCTTCAGAGCTTTGCTTTGCTTGCATCAAAGAAGGAACTGTCTTAGCACAATTAAGGTCAATTTTAATTGATTTGCTTCTAAGGTTTTTATTTAAGTCAGTAGAGAATAAAATTTGCTGGCCTTCAAAAAATTTTCTTTTAGTGATATTTTACAAGCAATTAAAAGACAAATTCAAAAATCAAACAAAACTCACAAAGAAAATTATGAAAGTAAAAAAAAAAAAAAATGAAAATAAGTTTCAAAATATATAATCTTAAAAAAAAAAATTAATTCAATTTATTAATAAAGTATTTGTAGTAAAACATAAGACTAATTTTTAAAAAGAGACTATAGTATGGATTAATAAAAATTCTAACTTGATTTCTTTTTTTATGTTTTCACTTTCATTAATACAGAATATAATTCACTCACCTTGGAAAGGTGTTCCTCTTATATAATGAAAGCATCATGAGGACAGAATCAATAGATAAATAAAAAGAACTAATAGAATAACAAAAATGCAAGAGATATTTAAAATCGCAAACATGCTTGCAGTTATGTAAATAGTCAACATGTTAATATCTCTCAGGATTTTTTAAGACCTTCAATATACATTTAAAAAGTCTGAAGTTAAAATTTAAATTCTATACTGAGTTATCTCAATAAAGTTACATTCATATTCAAAAATACAACCTATCCATAAATAAAATTACACAAGTGTATAAAGAACCTTAGAAATAAATTGTTCCTTCTACTTCCTCAATATCTTCCAAAATTTCTTTTAATTAAATTATTTTGCCCTTTAAATTTGCTTCCACCACCCAACCTCATTTTTATAAAACAGCATGATTGAGATTCATGTTAAACACATTGGAAAGAAGAATCACACCAAATTACAATTGTTGTTAATGTTCAAAAAGAGAAATCATGTAATTCATTAATTGCAATAAATTTTGCCAAATTATTCAGCTAAATAACATGATTTGGGGTAGCTTTAAAAAAGATATATTTTTAGACTTTGATATTTTTCCATCAGGTGACTGGGATTTGGATTGAATTCTTAAAGAACAAGATATTAATCTTCAATATTTGGTTGGATACTACAAAATTATTTGTTTCATCTAGAATTATGAATGTGAAATGATCTTATTACAAAGTTTGAAAAGCATTCTTTTCAAATAGCTGCCACTTTGAGAAGTAACTAAAAAAATGAAGCTTCATTTCAGAAACATTAAACTTCTATTATTTAAAGTTGCAGTTAAAATTTTCTAGAATGTTACATTTGGTAAACTATCATTTGAAAAAAACCAAAAATTCTAGTTAAGCGAATATGATATAATCATAAGTCTAAACAGACAAAATTTGAAGGGAAAAAAATTCATAAATCTGAGAAAAAAATTTGGAAGCTAGATAAATCCGGAAATAATCACCAATGATCATGGTTATGTATATTAATATTTATTATCTATCTTTGTTCTGATTTAATTTTATTAAATTATTATTTTTGGAAAGAAATTGCATTTATTAAATATTTAATCACTGACTATTTAAATGGGGAAAACGCTACACTTTCAACATCACTATAATTCATATTGATGAGCATAATTCAATGATATTCCTTCAATGTTCATTTTTCAATTTTTCGTTATACTTTCTGTTTTTATCATCATTAAATATACATGTATACTATTCTATATTAAAATAATGAAAAAGAATTGCTTATAATATTTTTAAACAGTTTAAACCAAATTTTTAATGAAAAATAAGATAAATTTAGCTGAAATTGCATCTTTTTACAATTTATATAAATTTCAATAAGAAAATATTTTCTTTTGATATATAAGAATAAAACTACAAACTAGTGCCAGTTCATATTATACGAGCTTTCAACTAACATTTATGACTGAAAAATCCAGTATGTGATCACCTTTAAAAAATAACAAGCCAAACCACATAATGAGATAAGTAATATATGTCAATTTAAGTAGGTATGAATGTATTAATATAAAATGTCTATTTAAAAAGAAAATCACAGCTATGTCAATTGTCCTTTCTTTTTTTTTTTTTTTTTACTAATATAAAAAGAATAATACTCTTTAGACAAAGCATTAAACAATATTTGCACAGATAAATAATTTAAAAACTGGGAAAATAAAAAAACTTACTCTTTCTTGCTGTTTTTGTTCTCTCTCTGCAGCTCGAGCTTTTGCTTCTTCTGGAGTCATCTTCTATAAAATGTTTGGATATGTTAATAAAACTCTTATAAAAATAGATAAAAATGAACTTTACTTGCTATGTTAGCAGATAATAAGCTGACACAGCAATAGCAAGACACTTCATTAAATTTTTTAAAAAATGTATGCAATTATATAAAAAATTCAACATCAGTATCTGCACTTGGTGTTTCAAAGCTTGGATTTAAACATCTGACAAAATGCATACTTAATAATTAAATAGTAAAATGATGTTTACTGAATTATGCGACTCTATATGAGAAATTTCACAGAAGTACTCTCTCAGGCTCTTTACTTACATAAAATTCACTTAAATAATTAATTAATTTAATTTCAATCATTTTTTAAAGAATTCTGAAGCACAAATTCAGAATATGATGCTAAAAAGGAAAAGTAATATGAAAAGTACAATTAAATATCATTTTTTATACATCATATTGTGCACTTATGTTTGTTTATTAAAAATTACTCAGATTAAAGTGAAATATTAAATTTAAATGGAATATTTGCTTTTCTGCAATTTTAAACGATTTATCTGACAAAAATACTACATTTTTCTTCATTATCACTCTTAAAATTCATTTAAAATTCATCTTCAATTGATCATCAATTTGAAAAAATTCATCAATTTTACAATATACTATGGTAAAATTGGTAAAGAAGGCACAGTGCCTGAAAATAATACAGGAACATTTAGTGGAATTACGTTAAAATATATCTATGAGCACTCTGCTTCTTTAAATGGATTAGATAGATTTTACATGCAATAGTATTTTAGTAATTTTAACAGAAATATCCATTTGAAGAAATTTCAAGCCAATAATATATGGAAGAATATTAAACCACTACAACGAATAAGCTTTTTTTTTAAGTCTTTAATGGTACCATTATACATCAACAGCAATTTATAAGAACAGTAATTTAAATTAATTAAAGAACTAAATAATAAAAGATAAACCATGTAATAACTTAATAAATTAGTAAAAAAAAACTGTTTAGACTGAATGACTTCCCAATTAAATTTTATATAATTCTGTAGAAAAAAAATTTGGAGGAAAAAAATCATAGTACAAGCTACCTACAATATAACTGACAAGCCTTGAAACTATAATATAGAAATATTAATTAGTTATCTATTGGCTTTAACAAGAAAATTCTTCACATAATTCTGCAAATATTTGGTGTCAGGTATAGAAAATAGAAGCATTCTATTGTCTACAGCTTACACAACATTCATACTTTAATTTATTCCTGGAATTTTTAATAATTCAATAGGCATAAAAAGTAAGATAACAGTAATAAACTCAATTCATATTAGAATAAATTAGAACTCAGAGAAATTATTATTAATGAGTATTATTTCTTAAAAATTTCCCAAAACAAAATTTTTTAATAAAAATTTTATCCACGAGTCAAAATATGATTAAAAGAATGTGAAATTTAATTGCTAAGAATTAAACTATATAAAATGATAACAGAACTATTATAATGTGAAAATATTTTAGTACATAAATATTTTTGCAACTGACTTTCTTTAAATATAGTATGATTTTATATATAATGAAAAAAATTTTAATTCTTTCATTGGTTATGTCAAAAACACAACATCCCTTTTAAAGCAAAATCTGCAGAAATAAATATCTTTAATATCAATGAATGTTTACAAGATATGAAAATTAGAAATTTACATATTTGCAGTGTATGCACATGATGTATGGCTCCTGTAAGAACATTGAAGCATATGTTGTGTTGGTAATGAAAGAGTTAACATATAGCCTAGGTGAGTAATTCAGATTGGAGGACGATATGCTGGATTTTGTTGCAACCATATTCTTAAATAGTATTAATCAAAGACAGTAGACAAATAAGCACTTTGGAAACAGATGGGATATTGCAGGGTTTATTGGTTTTCTTTGAAGTGAAAGCTAAATTTACAATACTAGAAAGTTTTCCTGAAAAGTCTCATGGAAAGTAATCTTCCCTTTCTCTGTGACTTCAACTTCAGGAGAAACAGGATGCTTTGACCAACAGAAGTAGTAAAACTTATATTTTATTTATTTATTTATTTTTCAATGGACTTGGTTTTCTTTACTAGATTAAATGAAATCAGACAATAATAATAAATAAAACATATCAAGCTCTAAAATATAATGCAAAAAAGCAGATAGGACTCTGAAATTGCAATGAAAGGATTTTCGAAACCTGCTTCAAGTAAAGAGAAGAAAAGAAAATATCTATATTTACAATAAAATACAATTATGGAACAATTAAGATAAAAATTTTACCTTCTTCTTTTTTGACTTAGAATCTGTTTGATTGTTTTCTAAACTTTTTTTAGATTTAGACTCAGAAGAAGCTAATCTGTTACAGTCCACAGAAGTATTGAGATCACTTTCAGTTTTATTCTGACTTTCAACATTTTCAGAGAGTTCACTAATATTTAAAGAATTATTCAAATTTGAAGAGTTCAATTCATTAGAGCTAGCAGTATCTTCATCCATGCTTTCATTGCTTGAATCTTTTTCAATTTCTTTTTCTGAACACACCTCCTTATTTTCAGCATCTAAATCTTCTGAAGTTACCTTTCGACCAGATTGTAAAGTGTTCTGTGGGTCTGTAGTATTTAAATCAGTATTCTCCTTGCTTTCTGCTGAGATTTCTACATTATCATCCACAATTTCAATTATATCATCACTTTTATCATCAGCTAATTTCAAATTTTTAGACTGATTTTTTGGCACAGAAGAGGATGAAGCTTTTCTCTTACGATTGGCAGCCATTGATAATGCTGACTTTATATCCATATTTTTCAAAGGTACTGGAGCATCTGGGGAAATATATATATATATATATCATATAACCATATGAAATTACATTGACAGTTTTAATGCCCAAGAGATATATATCACTGTGCAAATATAAAGCAAAATATTTTAGTTGCAACCAACAAAAAAATAAAAAAAAGATTTAATTTTAACCTAAATTATTATGAGAATTTCAACCAAAAATGCAGTCCCATAAAATAAAAAGTACTTTTAGTCAGCCCCAAAGCTATCTCTTTAAATAATGAATTTTACACATGAAAATACAAATTATTAGTATTTTTTAATAGAAAAATAAGGCCAGTTTTGGAAGAATTTATATACTTCCAAAACTAGCACTCCACAATAAAAGATGGCATATTGCAAAATAATTAAAAAGTCATAAGAGTAAATGGCAATTGAAGTAGATGATGTGTATAAAGTAATCAAATCGCAACTAAATTACAGATAAATGATATGCTTGTTATTGACAACACAAATTTTCAACATAGAGGTCTAAACATATTTCAGTTTTAAGATTTTTCAATTAAAATAGAATATTTCACAATATGGAATATCTACACATAATATTTTAATCATATAAACAAAATTAGTTGACAACAGCTTATTTGCATTTGCAAACTTTGCATATGTACTTTAAATATTTGAAATGCTAGTTTGGAATGATTGAAAATTAAAATTGCAATTTTTGAGAAGGATAATCCTACATGAATGAAATAGTAACATTTTCATCAATTAAAAATTTAAAAAATAAGAATAAAAATTAAATAAAAAAATATTTAGAGAATAATTAATATATAAATAACTATTTTTTAATCAAAGCATTCATAACAATATAACATTTTCAATGTGAGAATAGCTTTATAGATTACACATGTCAGAAAATATCTAAAACTGAATAGCTCATTTATAAATATAAATTAAAATATTACATAACACATATTTGTTTTCAAGTTCGTTAAAACATTTGAACAGAAGTTAATACATAATAATAAAAATAACATAAATATACTATTAAATTATAACAAATGAATTTACTTTTCTCTCCAGATGAAGGCATATTCCTAGTCAAGTTTCATATACACCCAAAATCTAAATGAAGAGATAGAAAAATTAACATAGAAATTAATACACTATTTGCAAAAATATATGCAGATACAATTCTTACCTAGACAGTAACTTGCACAATATGACTATATTCCACAAATGTACTATTATTTACTAATGATAAACATTTCATGAATAAAGATCATTTAATAAACATTAATCATTGATTCAACAAATTCACAGCTGTTCTGTATTAATTTAATTTATAATGCCAATAATATACCATGTGTATTCAAAAATTTAGATGGATCATATATTCAAAATTCCACTAAAACAAGATTTTCACCTATTCTGAAATTTAAAAATAAATACATTAACTTTTAAAATATTTTTTAACCTAAATGTAACATGTTTTATCCCACAATGCAAAGCTGTCTCTAAATTTAGTTTAATAATAGGATTAATAAGATCACTCTTTTGAAATTTATTTACTAATGTTTCTGAAATTATTTATTACTTAAATGAATATACACCAAATTTTATTACATTAATTCACAATTATCCAAATTAAAGTAAATAAAATTTACTTTTAATGTACTAAAAAGAAAATTTAATGTAACAGTTTAATATAATAAATGCATACAATTAACTCTTTATTATATTCCTGATTTCCAAATTTAATAAAGCAAAGATTAATAAACATTAAACTATCTTATAATACCTGAATATAATTAATCTTATATCCATAGAATTAACAGCAAAAAACATGAAGAAAATATATTTTTTCATCATCATTTGATATTTCAAAAGACTACCAAGTAAAGAAATCCATTTTGTGTTATTTAAAGTAAATATTTTTAGGCAATTGTCAAATTTTACACTGAAAATGGCTACAATTCTGGGGAACTGTAAGCTGTACAAATAAATTTAGATATGTATACTTATAAAATAATATAAGAAAAGAAATAAAGCATAAATGATTATAACATTTTGACAAGATGAATACATTTTATATAAGAAAACAAATTAAATTTTTCCTTATTACTTTTGAAGACTTCTAAAAAGAGCTATTAAATACTGGAAAATAAGAAGACATATAAAATTAAAGATCACTATCTAAAATTACTCAGCTTTTCTGCAAGAAAATGTTATTATGTGATAATTTCAACTCCTATTATCTATATCACAATATAAGTTATTAAACTTTAATTTATATCCTCTTTTTAAAAAGTAACTCGTGACTAAATTTTAAAATACTCAGAACAAAGCACAACCAACAGATAAACAATAAATATGAACTAAATTAATAATTGTAATTTTAACATTTATTTGTAATTACTTCAAAATAGTAGATCCAGTCATACTTACAAGCAAAGATCTGGTAGCTGCAAATATTTTCTAACAAAAGTCTGAAACATGTAATCAAAAATTTACAGAGAATAGCTTTTAAAAATTTTAAACTTCACAATAAATGAAAAAAAAATGAAGACCTCTTAAAAATACTCTATTCTAAGAAATATTCTATGGCAAGCATACCACAATTAGGTTTAAAAAATTAAATAGTAAAACTGAGAAAATTTATCCCATGAAAAAAAAAAAAAAAAAGACTCAATTACTAAATATATACATTCATCAAAATATGTGTAAAATAACAAAAATAATTAATAAATAAATTCGCAACTATTTTCAAATCTAATTGAATACATAGCAAAGCAACTTTTCATAAATGAACATAATTACTACTTAATCAAAAAATTTACAAGTTAGATAATAAATATCAAAAGAATCATATTAAAATAGGCATTTGATAACATAAAGTTCAAAAAAATATATCAACTTAAGTATAAAATAAGAATAATTCTTACTATTTTCGTTCAAACATCAAATGATAAACAGTTTTGTTTAGTTATTAAGTTAAAATTAGAAATTTTTCAAACATTATCTATTGCTGAAAATTAATAATATTTACAGTAATAACGAGGTGTTAGTTTTGGCGCGCAATGAATATTTCTCCAAAAAATTGCTAGTGCCACCTATTGTAATAAAATTATGTGGCGCGAAGTCATTAATGAAATTCTTTCGTTTTGTTTTTAAATCCACAATTTACTTAAAAACAATTTTTTTACACATATTCAATGATATACTTGCATATTTTTTTTTTAAACCATAAGAAATAAAAAAAATTTGTAAATGTGTTAACATAATTGTAACCTTTTTCATGCAGAAAAGTTTTTTACGATCCCATATTTTCGACCGAAAAAAGAAAACACGAGACCCATATTTAAGAAATAAATGAAAATATGAAGTAAATATTAAAAGCAGATAAATTCATTTCGAAAGTGATATTCAGAAAACTTAAATGAAATGTTTAAGTCAAAATCATTTTTTTTTCTCTCTCTCTCTCTCTTCAGTTGTTGAAGAAGAGGCGGTCTTCGATTGTTTTTCCTGTTCCTGTGCCCCCTCCCCCTTTGCCTAGATCAGAGAACAATCCCAAGATTCTCAAATAAAATGTGTAAAACTAAAATCATAATCACTTCAATTTCAATAAAAATCCCAGCTCAAATGAGTTCGTGCAAAGTATTCAAAACATGTTGTACACTTTTGAGCTTTCAAGCACTAATAAAGATCAAATATGACTATTCCAAATTCATCAGTTAATTCATCGCTGTTTTAGGATGAAAAAGAAATGGGTATATCCGTTTACCGGTCGCTGATTCTTTTGGTTTCTAAAAAGAAAACTATCAATTTTTAAGAAGGTTTCTTTAGGTTCTTTTGTTATGCTCGATAGAACCCTATTAGCACAGGGTATTGTATGATATCTTCACTGTGTTGTCCGACATTCTGGATGCCGGCTAACATCTTGTAGAAGATATCGCTGCAATGTTGATGGATATTTTGGACTAATAGAGGAAGAACACTCCTCCTTAACAGTCAGCCTTTTTACTAATTTGCTGTAGAACGCAAACAATTCCTGTCCCAAAATCTCTGAAATCAGGGATTTTACTATTAAACAAAATCATTATGTATTTTTGTTCCTACAGACTCTTCTCCAAAGGAACATATTGAGAAACACCTTCCTTATCAGTACATGATATCTTTCTGGTGCTATATTTCTTCAATTAATTAATCTTTCTTATTGAAAGCTATTTTCAATTTTAACGCAGCCCACTTGGCGTAATTTGAATTGTTTTGAGTAGGAATGATCAACTGGATCAGATTTTATTTCGAAAAACTCTGAATAAATAGATTTTATGAAATAAATTAAATCTATTTGAGCTTTTAAAATGCATTCTTTATCTCATCACTTAAATTCAAACTTAAATAACTTTTTTTTATTAAAAAAAAAACTATTTTAGCTATGCATTAAAGAGGGAAAAGAAACATTTATGAAACATCTGGAGGTCCAAACAAAAGGCGTAAGTCATAATCATATGTATAATGTATTTGAGATCTTATATAATGATTGCTGAATTTTTTTTTCTTGTAAAATTTTCTATTCACTATGGCTTCATAATTTTCTTTTATTATTTTCTGCATCCAACATATTTGCAATTTTTGTTTTCATCTCCAAAAATTTGCCTACATTTTTGTTCTTTTTAACCGCCTTGATAAAAAAATATGTTTTTTCTAAGTTATTTTTCCAGCTTTTATTCTTTTTTTTTTTTTTTCAGCTTTTTATTTCTTCGTGAAGCGTAAAATAACTAAGCCGTAGCAGGGAATCAAACGCATTCTTTTGTGAACCATTATACAAAATCGGCAAGTTTCAATTAATTTGCATCAATGTTATAAAAAGGTTTATAAAAAATTTTATAGTGAATAAAATTCTCTATTAATATTCTATATTTCTTTAAAAAAACAATTAAAAATATTTTAATTTGTACATGATCTATAGATTTAATATTCTGTCAGAAAAATAAATACTCTAGTTCGCATTAGTAATAGTAATATTTTTATTCTTAGAATATTTTTTTAATTCTTTTTTATGATGTTAATTTAACTTTGCATTATATGTTTTTTTTATTAAAAAAAATGAGTAGCCAAGTAGTAAAAACGTGAGATTCTGTTGAAATACTGTAAGTAAATTGAAATTAATTTCCTAATTACGTTTTTAATTTTTTAATAAACAATAAATATTCAAGAATTACTTTCTTATGATTACATTTACTTCCAAATTTATTTTAAATATTTTCTAATTTTTTAATCAGAAAATTTTATTACTTGATTTCTATTATATTAATAAAAGACATTTATTATCATTTTATTTTCATTACTTTGTACTTAACAATCTAATATATTTTATCAATAAAAATGTTATGTAATATAAAAATCAATATTTCTTGAATTAATTTCCAGGTTTCACTACCCCTCTGAATCCAATTTTTACTAAATTAACATATTAATTAATAATTGAGAGCTCAAAACTTATTAAAATAATCTACTTTAATCAGAATTCAATTATTTCATAATTCTATTGTATAAGGAAGTGAATGGGAAACGATTACAATATTAAATTCTTATAAATATGAAACTTACAAAAAGAAAAAGCGATTTATAAAATTCTTTTAATTTAACTTCCGAGTCACACCGACTTATGGGTTTCTTTTTCTATGTCTCTCAAAATCTAATAGCCGTAAATAAACAGTGAATCAATTCCTTAATTTCACTTCCCAATCGAGGATAGTTTCACTTTTAAGTTTTTCAAAACTACTTTCATTCTGCTTTGAACTTTCACCGATCTTAAGCCACTCAGCAGAGAATACGCTAATTCGGTTCTAGATAATGTTTCAATAATATAATTTCAAAATCATCGTTAATATTAAAAATTCTGACAAGCTGTTAAGAAGAATAGTAAACAACACATACAAATGAAATAACCTTATTTACATTTATTATTATATGTATTGCATTTCGGGAACTTTTGCTTTCATTTTTATTTCAGTTTAAATTTGTTTTCTTCAATAAGCTTCTTTGTTTCGGGAGGCGGGGCTATTTCCCCTATGGAAAAAAAAATGAACTGCTAACAATTTTTAATGAGCTAAAACAATTATGAATGTTGAAAGAAATTGTTAAAATGAACCAAAACAAATTTTTTCATGATGCAACTTCTCAAGATTCATCTACATATTTTTATTCTACAAATCCTGATAGGATTATTATGTGTTTGGCAAACTTCACAATGGAAATTTTTCAGAATATAACGAAAAAATTATTCAATATCGATTGTTACATGAAACAATCTCTTTGTAGATAGATTCTGATTCTTTGTGTCACTCTTAACCACAGCCACCAGAAAAAAAAAAAAGGTTTTAAATTGTTGGAATAAATCTCATTCTGAACGATTTATGAAAAGGTACATTCTATATTCCAAAAGTTGCTTTAATAAATTTAATTTTGATCTTCCTGATGGTGTATCTTTTCTTCAATTCTAACGTGTTCATATTTTCAATGCTCTTTTATTTCCTGCAGGAATGGGTTGTAGGCTTTGCATCTACTATTTTACTGTGTCTTTTTCAAAATTCATGAGAAATGTGCTGAATCTGTGCATGCCATAAAATCTTAAAAGAAATTTCGTCATAATGTCTCAGTATTCCAATAAATATTCCTACTGATACCGTATTTCGGTCCATGCAGATGATGCTTTTCTTTTTAATAATAATAATAATAAAAAAAAAAAAAAAAAAAAAATCAAAAGTATGAATAAAAAGAATTAAGAGGCTGAAAAATTTAAATATTTAAGTTTTCGGAATTTTGAATGTAATTATTTGGAACTTTAAGTACAGTTGCTATTGAGAAGTAAAGTATAGATTGTAATTATTGAGAGTAAATTACAGTTGTTTATGATTTCTTTTAATACTATTTAAAGTGAGCTCAGTACACTAATCTAAAAGTAGTGATTTTGACTTTAGTAAAAATTTTCTTTTAATATATTACAAGATAATCGTATTATAAGAGCCAATTTTTATAAGATTTTTTTATAACGATGTTGATAGACAAATTTTTGATAAAAGTATTTAAAAAACTGCGATTTTTGTATTTTGTTTCTCTTTTTATGAAATTCTGTTTAATGCAAAGTTAAAGTTTTAAAATTAGAATGTATTGCAGGAATACACACACACACAAACACAGACACACACACATATCCCTGTTTCTTGTATACATGAACACTCCTAATAGTGTCATGTCAAGTCCAAGATCATCATATAACGATTAAAAAAATTAAGCGTTCTGTATAACTTATTTCTAAGTGCACTCTATTTTTCAATTGCTACTATTATCTCTCTCTCTCTCTCTCTCTCTATATATATATATATATATATATATATATATATATATATATATATATCTTGTTCAAATTTTCAATCGCTAATAAAATACTTTTCATTCATCCACTCAAGTTCAAATACATTTTTTAAAACTTGTAGTGGATGACACTTGATGATAATATAGTTTTTTCAAATATTAATTAATTAATTAAATTTGTTCTGTAAATTCTATTTAGTCGCCAAAGTCTCCAAATCCGTCACCATGTTGCCAAATGGTTGCCAAGTTTGTCACCAGTTTTGTAATTATTTCATAAAAAGTAACTAAAATAAAAATTAAAAAAATTGTTGACCTAAGTAAGAATTGAGTTAAAAAATTTTGTTTTATATATTACTTGTTAGTAATATAATTTCATTTTCTGAATCCTCATATAAATTGCATTCATAATAAGCAAAATCTTTCTTCCTTAGTTTCCAACAAATGAAGAAAACCATGCGAATCAAGTGCCTAATGAAAGAATGAAAGCGTTTGAATTTCATGGTAAAAATGGAATATATTGTTAAAAATTTGGCAAAAAGTTATTTTAAATAATTGTCAAAATTCAGAGAAAAAATGTTCCGCGAACTAAATTTGTGGTATTAAAAAGACAATTTTTTCAATTTCAAAACATTTTAAAAATTTGTCTTCTGCAATAATATTTTAAGGAATTGTTGAGGAAAAACTCTAAATTTTCAATACATTTTAAAATAAATTCTAGTTAAAAATTTTAAAGCAATTCATCATATGCATATTTCTATCCTCTAAAATATATTTGTAATAAATTTAGTGCCTTTAGGTTAGATGTTGTGGCCTACACACTCAAAAATTCTTCTTTATCATTTGTAGAGGTACAGATAAAGACGAGGAAGCTGAGGAAATATTTTGTCAATACAATTTTGTGCAGAAATAAGCATATTCACTTACCATTTGTGCAAATTCTTATCAAAAACCGGTTAAATCGTATTGAACTAATTTCAGTTTAAAACAGAAATTTATTTTGTTCTCTAATGTGTGTTTTTCTTTTTAAAGAAATATGCAGACATTTTCACAAGAAAGTTATTTTGATTTTGCATTTCAAACTGAATAACAATTACAGCCTTTTCTAAATAGAAAAGAGCACAAACGCTTCAGATTTCTAAAAATTAATCAATTTTTGACAAAGGCAAGATGACGGAAAAGAAATCAGTAATTGGATGTGAAATCGATATCCACAATAACAATGGAAGAAATGGATTTTCCCGGAATTAAAAAAAAAAAAAAAAAAAAAAAAAAAACTGCTGCAATAACTTTCTTTTTGCTAAAAATAATTGAATTCAAGACATTGACTGGAAGTATAGGTAATTTATTTCTAAATGAATGATGAAATTATCCAATGAATTTGCTCACGAAGAATATCTTCAAGGCAGCTCCGTTTACTACACTTACATTTTATCCATTGTTCAGTACATGCGTTCCACTGATTTTAGAAAACCCCATACAATTTAAATGTCTATCTAAATTAATCAAAATAATAATGCAGAGTAGATTTTTTAGATTTTTTGTAGTTCTTTAAGTAATCGAAATAAAAGAAAAATGATCTCTCTCTCTCTCTTTTGCTATTTAATGAAAATGCATAAAACCAATAGGAGTTGTTATTCCAAAATTCTCGCATACGCTCAAAGAAAGGTATTATTCCTCCCCTATCTCCGCATAAATTTGTGGACCTTGAGCAAAACCGTAAACGCCGTCATGAATGCTCAGATTTTTATTTTCAGAGCTCCTCACATGAGCATTTTGTGCTTCGTAGTATAATAATGGAAAACTGGATATGCATTTTGATCTCTTTATTTTCTATCTATTCAAACCAAAATGTGGCACTTAACTGAATTCTAGTAATAAGATTGCATACCAGTATTATGTCATTAATCGATGTTATTAAATTATGAGTTATTGTGTTTACCTTTCATGTAAACACATGTGTAAGGGGAAAAAACTTCAAACAAAGGCCAAAAAAGCAAAATAATTAAATAATAAGAAAAAATTGAAGCCTTGTTTCCGTTAGATTAAAAACAAAACTTTGTAGTTATTGTGGTCATTTGTACTCAGAAAGTGGGAAAGATTGATTTCCTAAGAATTCATTTTGTTCAAAGTTTAATAGAAATCTTCAAATAATGTACAAAAGCCCCATACTATTTTTTTAAAACTCAAAGAGGGTTTTTATTTATTTATTTATTTATTTTCCCCATTTATAGTGTTCATAATCCAAAAGGTGTTTTTCAGATCTTAAAAGGCTTAAAATGTGAAGATTCGTCGAATTCTCGAGTTCAAATTTTTTGGTGATAATGAAGAGAGAACGTAAAAAACTATCAATATTTTTTTTATATAAATGATCAATAAATTGTTGCGAATTTTGTAAATATATGTTCTTATTTTCTGACGCAAAATCTATGCTGTCTTGTGAATGTCGGCATAAATAAAAATTACTAGCCGAGTTTTAGTAATTCTTGAAGATACTTTTTATTTCAATAAATTCACTGTACTTCAGACACTTAAAAAAAAAAGAGCTCCATAATATCATCATATGCAGTATGCATAACATCTAACAGCTTATTATTTTATTTTTATTTTTTTACACTGCAAAGTAACGTCTGATTCATTTGTATTCTACAAAAATTTTCATTTCCAAAATCAGATTGACTCGAAGCACTTGGGATGTATTTTCTGAGCATCACTGACTCCATTCTACTTTTGACAGCCATATCTTTAACTGATTTTAATGGCATCGTATTTTACACTTATAAAATTGAATTAAAATGTGTTGCAGGAAAACTAATAAATTCTTCTTAAAAACAAGGAATTGCACCAATTTTTATAAAAATTAATTTACGTACAAACTTGCAGTTTGAAGATTTCGTTATATCATCTGATTAAGTTGTACCCTTCATCGCAATTCTTCAAAACTTTCTCTTTCTTTTTTTAATTTGAAACATAAAAAGAGAAAATATTGTAACGGCCAAAATATTCGAAATTGAGATTTTGATAAATCTGCACGTTTTAAACATTTCTGCATAGGATAAAATCATTTATTTGAAATCTACTTGAAGACAAATAATTCAGAAACATAACCGCTCCGTGAATGAAATTTAGAAAGCGTTTTTATTGCAAAATTCTGTCATATTTTGGAAAAAATTGTTAAGTCTTCAAAAAGCATTAAACTATATAAGAATTTTAAAGTGTGGTCTTTCGATTAAAATAGTAGGTCAGTGCCTAATTCTAAATAAAATCCAAAAGGCAGACTTTCTTTCTGCTTGTATGTCCGTGTATAACATGATAACTCAAAATCCTAACAAACTAAATAAATGAATTTTGGTTTGCAACTTGGACACCAAAATTCTAGATATGAATCAAATTTTGGATTTAGTTGATCAGTTTAAAGCGATCCAAAATAAATACCCTTTTTTAAAAAAAAATGTTACAATTGTTTTCGTGTTTATAAACTGACAAGATACTTCAAATAAATATTGTGATATGTCACGGTTTTGAATTTCTTATACTTTTCTTGAGCCCAGCATAGAATATAGATATTAAATTATACAATAATATATCAGTACGCAATTTATTTATTTTATAAATAATGGATGGTATTTGTGCACTTTTTAATATTGATGATATTTTTAAAAACATATTTTATTAACATCTGAGCGTGTTAAGAGAGAGAGTAAAATAGAAATCAGAATATGTTTGAATCCTTAAAGTTTATGCGTAAACTGCAGACTTTTTGTAGAAATTTATATTTGTAAAATACAGTATTTTGTTTATCTTTTAAATCCATAAATTGTTCAAAAGAGATTTCAAGAGTTTTGGAAGAATTTTTTTTACATTTATTTTTCTTTATTTATCTCAATAGCCCTCATCATGCTTCGTTAATAACTAACAGTTTTATGTGTTAATTAGAATAAACCGGTCACTAATAGATTGTTAATAATATAAAAAATCATTTTTATAAATGCATTGCATGGAAAAATAACTTTTTAATTGCAAATCTGAAAGTTAAAACAAAAATTGTAAAAAGTTTGAAAGGCAAAAAGAAAAAAAAAAGCTTTCAATTAATTGAAATTGCATTCGCATTTATATTGTACTTTAATTTTCTATGCAGAATGTTTGATTCTTTTTTGTTTGTTTTGTCATCGCATTTATTTGTAATCTTTGTGGCTTTATAGCTTTCTGCCATAATTTTTTTTTTTTTTTTGTGCCTTACCTTTTTACGAGTTTTGTTTTGACCTACAGTTTTCTGAAGAAAAAAAAATTATTTCCGTTCAAATACAATAATACAATCATAGAGAAGTTTTTTATGGTGTTTCCTGGCTTTTAATTTTAAATTCTTATGCTGTCATTGTGGTTTAAAAACAAAAGCGTAAAACAACTGAACCATGATTTGGAATCAAATGCACTCTCATTGCTACAAACCTTTATACAAAATCGATTTTCTTAAGCTTACCATATTTATTTATATTTCTTACCATATTCTAAATATCATATAAAATTTTATCGTGAGAAAAATATCTTTTATTAATATTCTAAAATTCTATAAAATTAAAATTCTAATTCGTGTATAATCAATGTATTTAATTTTTCTATTTGAACAGTAAATATATTATTTCACGTTAGTAATACTTACTTGCTAAAATGAGTAAACCGATTCCTAGACGATAAATGTTAAATGCTCATTTTTCTTTCTTGTTCTTCCTTTTTTCACTCTTTTAAAAATGCAAAATTATATTAACAGGTTAATATAGCGTAATGATTTTCCTGGTGAGTTAGAACTCAAATTCCAGAAATGTAAGGAAGTCTAACTATAAAGAGGAAGTGAACTCCGTCAGGTATAAAAATCAAACATCTGTTTCTTAAATTTGGAAGCATGAAACTGGAAGGATAATAACATTATTAGTCGGAAAATGCTACAAAAGCATAATAGTAAAGCCCTCAAAAATTTTCACAGATGACTAGCCAGAACCGTTTTGATGACAATCAGAAACTTTCTACAACACATCCTATTGAATTATACCCCATCGTATATGTAGAGAAAATCTTTGGCTGCCATACAGTAGAAAAAACTGTATGCATGTCTGAAAGCAGACTCGCTTCCTCTGCGATCCTGCATTCGACAGCAATCAACTGTTAAACTTTCATAATCATGATGTTACCCACAACAGATGCTTCTATCGATTGCCTATCCTAAGAGCATCTTTCAGCATGAAAAAAATAGCAGAACGTTGTGAACGACCCCATCGGAGAATACGCATCCGTTAATCTGAGCCTCCAACAATAGCCTGAATGGACAACAATGGATTGAAAGGGGAGCTGAACTCTGCCCTGATGTATTCAGAAAAAAAAAAAAAAAATCTAACAACACGTGACAGAAAGTAAAAAGGGGTAGTTCAGAAGACTATTCTTTCGTACTCAGGGGAATTTTTCTTTTGCTCCCCATACAGTAGGTATTCATTTCTTTTTGTACTGAGAATGAAGGAAGCCAAGAATGATCAATTTTCCCCTGAACCAATTTTTTGGGGAGCGAGAACAAATAAGTACTTAAAAATTTAGTTCTCTTCTTTCCATTGGTACATATCTTAAAATAAATCCTTTTATAATTAGTTACCTATCTATATAATTAAGTATATATCTTAAAGTTATTAATTTACGCTCGATAGCAGATAGAAGAAAAAATCGGAAGAAGATAAATTTTAAAAAAAAGCAAAATATTTAAATCTAAAATCATTTCAAAGAAGTGTAAATGCTAATCTACTTTTATCAAACAATAATCTGCCATTTCGAAGATTCCATGAAACTATAAAAGTTTTGGATAATGGGATAATCTTAAGCTAATTAGAATTATTAAGCAGCAATGATGGATCAATAAAATGCAATTAAAAGCTCTAAAAAAAGTAGGTAGTACATTATTTAACACGCAGATCTCAAAAGGAATTTATTGCTGCCTTTGACAATAAAATCCTCTGTAAAATGAAAAGCGATTAAAAAGCAACCACACATAGCAGGTATCTAAATGGATTGCACTTCTGATAATTTTCTCAAGGAAAAACTTCTACTAGCTGTGTAACTTTTATAGACAACAGAATAATTATAAAAGAGCCATCACCGGATTTATCGAAATAATTAATGTGACTTGTGAAGGATTAGCAAAATCACTTTAAAAGAGATTAAATAAAATTGGATGGCATATTATAATCTATAGAGGAGATGTGTCTGATAATGGAAGTAAAATGAAGAGGAAATACAAAAGCCTTCAATTCAGAATAATCAGTTTAAATCCTCAAGCTATTTACATATCTTGGCTTTCTCATTCATTTAATTTAATTATTTGAAATGCAGTTTCAAGTAATACATACTGCAAAAACTTTTTTTGAGATATAACAATGTTTACACTACTTTTTATTTTTGCAAAATGAATGAGAGAAATAACCTAAAAACTATAAAAATAACTCTTAAACTATTTTGTAATATTCGATGAGAAGTGGAAACAGAAAAATGAAAAGTACCAAAAAATCATACATAATTAGAACAAATTTATGATACCTTAGAAAAGTTATTAGTGTAAATACTGATAACACAGCAACGTCTGCAGTTAAAAGCTTATTAGATTTATTACACTGAACATATTTTAAGTTTATTAATAGGATTTACAATATATTGTCAGAAATTAATACTATCAAAAATCTATTGGAAGCAAAAACAGATGTTCTTGGCTCTGCTTTTGTTTAATAACTATAATTAAATGTGAAATCAAAAACTTAAGATAAAAATTTGATACATTTTTACAGTTATGTATTGAGAAATAACAGGCATCTGAAGCAAGATATAATTTTTCACTCCCAGTCATAAACAGCTGTTTAGTAAATACAGAATAGAGCTCGAGGTATTGCATTATTTTTTAGTCCCTTCATGATATTTGGTTTAAAATTTTTTTTTAATATTAATGCTTTACACCGATAGCACTCCATAAGATTAGTGCCCTGAGCATCAGTGCTACTCTGGTAGCAATATTACTACACTTTTACACGATGCCAAAATATACAGCGCGAAACGATAATGTTTCTTTAACTTCTCTGAGTAAAGAATTCGATAACAAAAAAAAAAGTTAAGTTCTGAACTAGCAGATCATGAAATCTATAAAACTCAATTGAGGGATTTAAATATATAATTTTTTTAATATTGCGATTGATACTGTACTAGCACAGACAAATGAAAGATTTAAAAATATATAAAATGTTATTTTGAATTTCAAATTTTTCACCGATACAACAACGGTAAGAAAATATGCACAGTAAATTCTATCAAAGAATTCGCACAGCTTTATAATGAAGATTCAAACCAAGATATGGATTTATGAAGAGTATTGATAATTGACCAAAAAGAATTAATAATACAAAGACTTTTGCAAAGCGTATTAAGCAATAATCATAATGAACTTTTTCCACATTTTTTAACAGGATTTAAATAATTTTTTACCTTACCTCTTTCCATTGCAAGAGAGCAATATTCTTTCAATTAATAAAATTAATTTAAGTTTGTGTCCAATCAAATATGGTGTAATATATTGATCCAGACTGATCAAATAAGAGAGTTGCGTAACAAAACAATTCTTTTATTTACAGCCTTATATATGTACAAAAAACAACTTGTTCTCATCTAGGTTAATATTATTGACCAATATCAAATAACAGTTCAATCACGAAATAGTTCCTCGATCAAATCGGAAAATAAGTCCCCCCCCCCAAAAAAAACCCCGCTAAAAGGCTGTTAGCTCTAAACTGCTACTCCAAGGGTCGCTCCAGAAATCCACCTTTCTTTATCGGGTGGATCATAATACAGAAACCCGAATCACACGGAGCTTCTCAAAAAATCAAGAACAATTCTCCGGACACCGATGTCTCTCCGAATTCCAATTCGAGCCTCTCACTGCTCTGCTTTCTGACTGAAAACAAAAATACCGCATTTTATTCCCGTCAGATATCCGCCTCCGATTTTCTCATTGGTGAATTTGAGTTCCCTATCACCCAATAGCTAGATGCTGAGCAATGCTTCCTTAATAGTCTCCACTCAATAGTGGGAGTGTCTGTTAAGGATCCATCTTTGTAGCTGATTCTTCCTGAATACATGTTAATTATAATTAATTCACAGCTAATACCGACTGAAGTCCATCTGGGTTCGACACTCAATGACAACGGTTGCTGGTGATTGATCGTTTCCCGATAATTTGAGGAGTCTTTTCATAAGGGAAAAAATTTAAGCATCTGGATGTTTTGACTTTCTTCTCCCTTGAAGACATGATGGATCTATTTGAAACGACGAGACGCACATCTGACCAGATGTGACCAGCAACAAATGATCAGACACAATGACTCTACTAGAGAAAAAGGATTCTCATCTGGAGATCCGTAGGCAAGTAGTTGAGTAGGGAAAACGAAGTTGCTAAAAATTTCAGTTTTCATATATGATAAATGTACTAGTAAGCAAAACAAAATTCGAATGTTTTAATATATTTTTTATCTAATATGTTTATTGTTTTTTTCATCCGTTTATTTTTGTTTTTGAAAAAATGTGTTGGGGCCTCAGGTTTTTTTTAATTTTTATTTATTTATTTATTGCATTGAGCTTCTTTATATTGATGATCGGCTTTGTCTACGAATACACATTTTTTAAATTAACTTTTTCGTAATTTTTTTTAATTTATTTTTTATTTCTTACTTCAAATTTTTATCAAAGATATAAATGTCGGAACAAAAATGTGAAAGCTTAAGATTCTGATCGAAATATTCTGAGAAAAATTGGAATTTTAATCATATGCATAACATCTTAACTTGTAAGGAATATCCAAACATTTCTTTCTTAGTTTACCTTTTCCGGAATTTCCGCTTCAAGTTTTCATTGCGTTGTAATTTCTTTGTAAGATTTTAGTTTTTCATTTAGAATATTTCTTTATTAAATTTCTTCATACATATACTATGGAGAAGAGAAATGTGCACCTCGAAGTGATTTTGTTTTAAAAATTTTAATTAATTAAAAAATAAACGATATTTTGTCCCTTTTTTTTCCCACGGTAACTTCAAAACGTATTACAGCACAAAGGTAATTTTTTACTCATCTTAAAATTCGAATAAAAATGTAATTAATTTTGTTGCCATATAATTTTTCTATTTTAAATAAATTTGTAAAAGTATTTTAAACATATCTTGAAGTAATATATATCATTGTTGAAAAGAAACTTTTTAATTGTTTTCATAAATATTACAAATACTCATCTTTAAATTTTCTTTTATTGTTGTTTATGAAAATTTGGAAACTGTTTATTTTTTCCATTTAAATCGGTTTCAATATAAACCATCCACATTTAATAAAGTTTTGAAATTTTGTTGTACTTGTACTCAAAGTTTTTCAGAAATAAGCAATAATGAAGATTGCTTAAAGTGCATCCATTTTTAAATACTGTTGTTACATCTTGTAATATAATTGCATAAAGATAGAGACAAAAAAAAAAATTGCATTGTACAATGCACAGCGTGGTGTAAAGCTCTTAAAATAGTAAGAGTTATAAGCCAATTAGAAATGAAAAGAAAAAATATTTTGCCAATGAAGCCATTAAGACCAAATTATACTAAATATTCAATATGAATTTATAACAACTAACTATTAATTGCTGCTAACTAAATGGTCCTCAAAAGTGGTTAGTTATAAATATATACATCTGAGTATGCCATCATGACTAAGTTCACAATATTTTTAGGTAAACTGTGATGTCATGTTTTCTTTCTTAATGTGAACGTGGGTGTGATGCATATTATGACAATATGTAATAAAGTCATCTCTTGTCAAACTTAAATAACAGTTAGCAGTAAAATGCTATCTTATAAAAAGATATGTTAATGTCTTATTAAAAAGTAGTAGAGTTCTGTTAAACTGTGTAGTTCGTTGCTATAGTAACACAGTCACTCACGATATTTAATCGTTTATGAAGTTCGGAAAGTACCTGAGGTGATTCTTAAGTAGTTCGAGTTCTATAACAATACTTTTTTTTTTAATCTCTACGTACATTTCATTTTCTATTCCGAATGGGCAACGTTATTTAATCGATATTTTGATATTGACTCGAATTATTAACATTGAGAAAGTTGTCTGTTGCTAAAAATTTGAAATCAGGTTTTAAACAATTCTTTCAGTAGTTTCGGGGTGTTGTAATTGGTTAAATTGCAAATCAGAATATTTGAATATCTATAAGCTTCATGATAATTTTTAATGTAGACATTTTTATGGATTTTGAGCTTATTTTTCGCAAAAAGAACTCTCAGTAACGATATATCATGTTTTTTAGCAAACATTTAATGTCTGATAACCTGCTCATTTACAGTTATAATTTAGAATTTAGTATTAAATTAATAATTCCGGATTTCCCTACAAATGTAATTTTAACTACAATAAATAGATTTCTTAGATAAATAATCTGTGGCAATCACAGCTTAGTTGAAGAAGATGTAAAGCATTAAAGAAAATGCTCCTGTCCCTCTACAATCCAGTCAGAACGACACAGAATATTATGATGTTATTTAGCCGAAATATTATTTAGACAGTGGAGAGAAATGACACTGAACATATTTTATAAGTAATCACGAATCATTATGCTCAAATAGCATTGGAAAGGTTTTCTAGAAAAAAAAAATAACTTATGAATATTTTGGAATAGCTCCGTAAATCCAATAACATTTGCTGACAGTTGATGATTTTATGCGAGCCATGAATGAATGCCTGCATTAGAAGCAGCCGTCTCAAATCCAGACTTATTTGAAAAGCAAGTGGCAACAGAGAATTTGAGAGAAAGTTTCTTCTCATTTGAGAAACGTTTACAAATTTTAAAGACGACAGGCTTGTGAATCGAGTTTTAAAAAGAAGTCAATGAATTTAAAATGAATCATTAGTTTGCGATTCATAAATTTATTTAAGAAGAAGAAAAAAAAATGTCGATAAGTCATCAGACGAGCTTTATGAATTTTATGATGTCATCACATTGTAACACTTTCATTTTAATACATACATATCTAAATGCATGAAAATATATTCTTTGTAGCATATTTTTCTTCTATGTAACTATTAATAAATAATAATATATAATATCCTATAATTAAAATAGGAATGAATTTATAAACATTTTGGTTAGGCTTATGTGCCTTTGATTGACCTCCACCTATTGCATAATTTTGAGACATGATCGTATCAATGATCGCTTCGCGTTCTAAACTTGTCGAGTTTATAAAAGTATTTTTAGATTATGCCTTAATGTAAGTGAGCATAATTACTGAAAAGACGTAGCAAACTAGATGGATGAAATTCAGCGTATAGTTCCACACGTTCAAACTGTAGATCTGCACCTAATTCTGAGCGCAATTAATCGGACTGCTTTATAATAATGCTAATATATAATGCTTTATAATAATTAAATAAGAATGCTATTTTGAGCAAATCTCATTTATCTTGAGTTACTGATCATGTGGTGGAGGGGGATGACAACTAGGCCCACTTCCTCTTCAACATCTTACTAGTAATGCATTTGAATACACAGTAGTTCTTTTACTGAGTTGGGTTTCGTACTTTTCTCACGAAATCGAGGCCTAGTCATGCGACCATTTCTGCTTCCAATCAGTAGAGCCTAATCTAATACCCAGTTCGCTTTTATACCATGAAGATAAAAGAAAAGAAGGAAAAAAAGTGAATTATTTACATATAGAAAAAGCAGCCCTTAAGTTATTTATGTTGAATGGAAACCTTATATAATAAATACTGTATTATAATATTTATTCACCTGCATGTTTTTATCCGAATTGAATACAAATATTTTATATATTTTTAATTATCGAGTCGCTAACTTTTAATTTTTTAGCTTTTTCAGATTCACAATTAAAGATATTTCATTCATTTATTTGTGCGCAATTTTGGTCCAAAAATAAAATATAATTCTAGAAAAGGTTTAAAAGCTGGAGAAAAACAACCCGACGACAAGCTCTCATCATTAAAAAGATACCAATTCGAAATTAATGATGACAAAATAAATCGTTTTCTTCGAATAATAATAATCGAAATTGTCAACGAAAAACATCGAATTCAAGTTATCAAACTTTAATGAGAAAAATACTCAATAGAAAACGAATTTTAAATATTTTTGGAGAAATTTTAAGGATGTGAATTGAGAACGTTTAGTCTTTTAATGTGCAGAAAAAATCATTTTTGATAACCGGTTCTATGTGGCATTCTTTGTGGAATGGCAAAATAAAATGGGAGAGAAAGCATTTTCATTCTTTTTACTATAAATTTTGCTTGTAGATTTTAAGGATATTCTTATATTATTTTATTGTTTTATTAAATGAATAAGTTTATATCGAAAATATTAATTAAAAATTAAAACAACTCATTAATGTTATTATTTTTTATGGTTGGATTATTATGAATATAATAAAAAAAATGTATTATTTTATAGAAAGAAAGTGATAAAGTAAAAGTTGAGAGGTCGCATAGCATCATAAAGTTTTAGAGTAGATTCCTATTGGATGTTAAGAAAGCTTTAATCATACTCTTTCCATCTAGTTTTAATGAACATATTAGCCACTTTTCTCGTCCAATTTTTTTTAAACTAAAGAGTTCATCATTTTTTAAATACTTTTACTTGATTTGTTTCATGTTTATTGATGATATTTTGTAATCAATTTTTCACTCACTCTTTCATGTGCTAGAGTTTTGAAATTTTGTATACTTGTGTATTCTTCATGATAATGTACTATTTTGGTAATTAATTTAGAATTTAACTATCAATTAATTGGGTGCTATAAATAAAAATATAATTCTATTCTATTGACACAATCTGGTAATGAGAAAAATTAGATTTATTGCATAATATTTGTAATAATTATTTAAAAATAAAATCTTAAAAGGGATCAATAAATGAAATTTTAAAAAAATATCTTTTTTTAATTAACTAATAAAAGTATGTTTTTAAACCTTTTTTATTAAATGAAATTAATTCGAAAAATATAAAAAGATATAAAATTAAATTCATTTGTCTTACATTGCAAATTTTACCTAATAATTAAATATGCCGGGAATAAGTACGGCCTTTGATAAAAATTACAAAAGATTACAAAAATTACAAAAGATTGTTAAAGTGGGTTGGTTTCTTCAATTTTTTGCTAGTTAGGACAAATGATAATTATTATTTTTTTTTTATCAAATTTGGTTTTTTCTTCGAACTTACATTACAATTAAGTTAAAGAAAAAAATCTACCTTTTTTGATAGCGAAAAAAAAAAAAAAAATTGCTGAACAAAAGAAAAAGTAAGACCCACTGCTAAATTGTCTAACTATAAAAGAATGGTACAATTAAAATACTGATCGAAATTCAGTAAAAAAATAAATATTTGAAGCAATATTATTGTCTTTCATTTAAAAATAGCTCTAGTTTTTTTACAATTATGTAAGAACAAGGAACATTTACCATTCTGAACAATAGTTGATCGGAAAGCTTACAGTTTCTTCTAAGTGTAACATTCACCTACAGACAGTTCGAATTTTCCTTGTTTATAGCTATGGAGCTGTAATTACAACGAAAGGCGATATGTCGAGAACGTTGGGGAAGTTCTTAAACTCAATGGTTCTTAACCCTCCTCCCCAAACAAAACAATGTTGAAGGGAGAAGTAAGTTCAAACGATTTAAACAACAATTTAAAATCAAATAATTTGATGAAATTTCTTTCATTTGATTCAGGTTCGTACTATTATTTCCCGATCAGCACAAGATGGCCAACAACATAGTTATGTTATCTGCACGATGGCGACCAGTATTCAGAATGTAGGGCAACATCGTAGAGATATCGTATACAATGGCGGATTTTGACAATATGAGGCCACAGGCGCTGAAATATTTTGAGGTCCCCCCGAAGGGCCGACGAGAGAAGACACTTTTGAATTTTTTAAACTTTGCTTTATTCCATCCCGGGTGGCATAATTTATGTACAAGCAAGACGTTGTTGTTGTTTCTTATGGCACTTGCCATGGACAATCCCGCAGTTACAAAGACAGCGATTTAGGCCAATGTTTTTTTTTTTTTTTTTTTTTTTTTTTTTGTAGCGCCAACTAGGCCCAAGAGTACGACTTTGTAAGATCACTCATCGCTTGCACCCCTTTTTAGAGAAGGGCACATTCACACATCTCACAGATAGAACAACGGAAGAACAACCATGTCCAAATCGGGACTCATACCCAGAACGTCCAGATCACAGGGAAGACGCGCTACCCCTATGCCAGGACGCCGGCCCACAAGCAAGACGTGACATGGCACGTCAATCTACATCACAACACAAGAGCCAAAGAGCGAAAAGAGAGGGCGAAATATTTTCCCCGGCTATTTTATACAATGAGATTTTTATAGGGATTTCTTTACACGTGGCGATTTAGGAAAGGGGAACATAGGTATCTTTTAAACGAATTTGTTTAGCTTGACAGATTTTTATTTCTTCACTCGGTATGTGGAAATCGCCGATTTAAGCATTTTTACAGAGCTACTATAGCATTAATAAAATTTTTAAAAAAATGTGGAATTGGATCAGGAAATAAGAGAACATTTTAGAATTAAGTTAATATGGGTAAAATTAAGATAAAAATTAGGAAATTAATTAGGATTTAATTTAGATTTAGAGGTATCAATACATATATATATGTAAAACAGGATTTTACGAACAACATCTGATTTGAAGCAAGGTCATTGGTCCCTTTGCGACTTTTATTTTTTTATAATTTCAAGGAGATAGTCCATGTTTTTATACATTATTAAGATTCTTCGTCCAAGCTCTGGTGGATACGCTGTAGCTTAAAAATAAGTAGGCAGAAAGTAGAAAAGAAAGACTGAGAAAATATTTTGAACGTATATAGTTTTAGAAAAGGATTTGGCAGCGCAACTTTTTGAGAATCAACGCATTGCGTGAGAAAAATACGATCATGCGCAACTGAAAAAATTGACGATACAGGAAATATTTTTAGAGCATAGATTCTCTCATCTCTTAATTTTATGCATATACGATAGATGAATTACAAATTGTAACATACACACGCATGTATATATTCGCTGTGGATTGATCAGGTTCTTTATCTTGCATATATATGGATATGATTAAAAAGGTTTAAAAAAATACAATACTTTGTAACCCTTCAGTTTTTAAACTCTAAACACTTTTATTAAATACACTAAAAGAATGAAGTGACAGTAATTTCTTTTTATCCTTTAATACGGATGGATACAATAGTGTTCAGGCATTAGAATTTTATATTAATTAGGATAATGTTAAAATTTTATATTCTTTCTAAACTTCGAACCGAAATAAGCATTGTCAGCTAGCTCTGTATAACCCAGGTGGCATATTCTATAATCTAGTATATATTTGATAAAAAAATATTAATTCCAAATAACAAACACAATTAAATTAAATTTTAGAGGGAGGTACAAATATACATATTGAATACCATTAAATTTATACATCTCATATGGAATAAAAGTAACAAAAAAAAAAGTACAATTTTACAAACATAGATACAGATACTAAAAGGCCATCAAAATGTTATTTTTTTATTTATTTATTCCTTTTTTCCTCTTAATTGGGAAAACATGTCTATAATTCTTTGATAATATACTTTTTAATAAATAAGTGAGGCAGTTAATTCATGCTATTACAAAAATAGTTCTTGATTATTTTAGAACAGAAAAAAACGGTCTCTCTCAATTTGCAATACAGATTCGGAATGACTCTCGTTAGATTTCAATTTGCAGAAAACTAAACGAAAAGCAATGAAAGAATTTTTACTCAAATATTTAATTATCATTTATGACTTACCAAATTTAGAATGTTTCCGTTCATTTAGAAAAAAAAAATTTAATATTTTTCTCATCAATTTAAGTGATCTGATATTATTGACAATGGAAGTACTCGCCTTGAGTGACAATGGCATTTGGGGGGGGGATAAAATCTCTTCATTAATGACAACTGTGATTCAAGCAAAAAAGAAAAATCGCACTATAGGCATTAGAATTCGTTGATAGTTTACATGATTACTATTCAAAACTAATCCTTTTCATTGAATAAGCAAAAGACTAATAGATATTCTGTTCATGCTTTTAGCGAAAAAGAAACTAACCGACTTCGGCGACCAGGGGTTAACTCTTCAATTAAAAGTAATAATTTAGTCGTTTCAATTACCTTTGATCAACTGCATTTTACCAAGACAAATGAAATTATGTTTTAATAATTAATTCTTGTACAATAATCACAGAGAGTGTAGACTTATTAGGTATACACGCAAAGAGACGAAATTATTTGGCAAATAAGACTGACATAATCTGTCTAGAAGGCGAGGGCTGTATTACAGTTTTATTTTGCGGTAACTCTTAAAATGGAGTGGTAAGGCGGCAGGCGATCATTGATGAATTATCTAGAGAGCATGAGTTTCCTGCGAAATAGAATTTGGAGAACTCTAACAGGTGGTTGAGTGGATGACTAGTCAATTTTTTTCCCTATGGTTTTAACTATAGAATAATGATTTATTAATATCTGATTTTTCGTCATATATCTTAGAAACTCTCTAAATATCACCGCTTTTGATATTTTTAAACTCCGTATTCCCGTTAGTACTTATTCCTTCCAACATTTCATTATTTATTTTTATATACTCATTTCTTTTAAAGTAAAGGGAGAAAATTATATGAACCTAATCGAAGGAGAAATGCCGGACAAAAAAAATAAATCGAACAGCTTATCACTATGATATATGTCGAAATAGATTTTGAGGCCCCCTGCAGGTATCGAATCACGAGGCGTCCGCCTCCAGTGCCTGTGCGAAAAACCACCACTGATAGTATAATATCTTGTGTTAATAGAGTTTGGATAAATTTTATTTAAAAGAAAGACTGTATTGTTAGCAAGATTTTTTAAGGCATTATATATGATTAAAAATCTCAGAAAGTAATGAAAGTGTCCATAAAAATTGACAAGTGTCCCTAAAAATTAGTAATGCAGAAGTAAAATTAATCTCAAGAGAGAATTTGATTACAAAAAAATCGATTGAGTTGATTTTATTTTTATAAAAATCAGTACACTTTTTTAAAAAGAAATTTGCTTTATACGTTTTTTTACACAACTTTAGTTGAATGATCTAATTTACTGTTTATTTGATTACTATATGAGAACGAATTAATTTAAACGAAATATTCACCTCTCATATTTATTCAAATAGGATTGAAGGTCAACTTCTTAAATTATTTTTCGCTATAAAGGTAAAAGGAATATTAAATCGAAAGGAATGATTTTAAGATCTGAAAGGAAGCATTCTGAAATTTAAATACTATTCTTGAAATCTTTATAAAATTCTGGGAAGTAACATGTGTTTTCAAAGATTCTTATGGGAGATTTGCAAGCATTTGCCAATGAAAAGGTTAATTAAATCTAGAAATATTTGTAATCAAACGAATAAACATTCTAACTGTTCTGAGAAAAAATCTGAAAGAGATTCTATAATTGATTGTATTAATTCAGTCGCAGAATTATTTCTCTTTACTAATAATCACGTAATTCTATTATTTGCAATTATTACTTTTCGTATAATTGTTCGTAATCTAAATATCTTAATTAATGCTTTCTATAGATGGCGCTGCAGGTATTTTTCGAGTACATGTAGTTGGAGAGTAAGTTGCGAATGAGTTGCTTCTTTCTGTCTTTGGAATAATTTTTTATTTCTTCTTCTTATTATTATGCAACTTATGCACTTAGGCACAACCCACTCGTTGTTAACTGCATTCTTCTATACTTAAAAATTTTATAATTAAATTTGTTATATGATATCTCAAATCTTATATGTTCTTTATCCATATCTGCATATGTGTGTGATTTTGAATGTCAAGAATAAATAAACAAAAGATAAGCAAAGAGTCTTCATCGAATTAAAAAATAAAAACCCACACACCCGAATACAGCTGGAAATAGCAAAACACTTTTGAAATGATTCATGATTCTATAAATGAAGATTTGAAATGAATATATTCGTATGATAATTCGTATTCTAATATTCATACAATTATTATGATTGTATATTCATACTATATACATTTTATCCCCATGTATGCAGAGTAGACAAAGGTTATAAAGTTTTTGCAAATGTATCATCGTGCATATTTCTATCGAGCATGAGAATTCGTGTATTCTTTTCTTAGTAATTAAAAATAGAATTCGATGATTAGCATGCCATTTTTTTACGTTTAATAGAACACATTGTAATTATTGAAATATTTGAAAGCTATTATTATTCTAGAAAGTTTAATCAATTAATGTGCTGTTAGCTATCAAAAACTACGGATCTGTGAAAAAACCCCCATATAATTGTAAACAATTGAATCGAAAATGGCAAATGGTTATTGCCAAAGCTGTGGTTGCAAAATTGATCACTACATTGTAAAGCATTGTCTAAGAATTAGAAATATCCAGCGTCATAGGTAAACTCATATCAAGTGTGAAGCTCCCTTCTGCTCATTTCTTTTTCGTTTTGGGGGTCAAAAGTTTATCTCAATACACGTTTTAGGTCGAAACATTATGAAAAAAAAAAAAAAATCGTTTGAAATTTCAGTGAACCGAAAGCAGTATTTTTACATTTTAATTCAATATAAATTATGATTTGAAACTCAATTTCAGAAAGAGTTTTAAATTTCATCTTATTAATATATTGCTACGATTAATTAAAATTAAACTAATTGTACTTCAAGCTGTTTGAATAAATAAAGGAATAAAAAAAAAGAAAAAGAATGAAAATAGCTTTCTTTGTAAAAGAGATAAAAATGACAAATAAATATACTATGCAATCGATAACAAACCATTAAAAGAATGCACGGCAATGACGAAAAAATATCTTTGAAGAACAATTGGTCTTAATTCTTAGATCATTTACATTAAAATGTTTTCGTAAAATAAAATTGGAAACAAGAATAAATAAAAAAAAAAAAAAAAAAAAATTTAAAAAGTGAAAATATTTTGTCAAAAGCATATGCAGAAATCTAAAACTGAAATGCTAATATTATTATTTTTTTAATTCTGTCTTTAGTAATGGACACCCTTACATAAGAAATTCATTATACAAAGAGACACGACCTGTAAGTATTACCTTCTACTTTTGGCTAAAAATAAAGTAGTTTCGTTAGAAAAGTTTTGTTTTCTATCTAAAGGTAATATGCATAGTATGCGTATATTGAATTTTCATTTATTCAAGATTTCTTTTCATTCAGCAGAGAAATATAGTTACCTGTTTATTTTTATTTTTACGACCCCGAATTTTCTTGGGGATTTTCAGATTACACCAAGATCGCCAAAATGATTGCATTCCCAAGTTTACTTAGAGATTTTCTGATTACGACAATCGCCAAATTCCATTATACATAAGATTGCAAGATCTCATCAAAATCGCTGGAACGATTTACATTTTTTTTTTTTTTTTGCGATTTATTGTGCGATTTTAAAAGTAAATAAATTCCAATATAATAAATGAAACTAGCGGAGTTCGACATTCTCATATTTACACATATGCCTTGATTTCATCTATACTTATAATAAAGCTCAATGTGTATGTGTGTGTGTGTGTTGGCGCTCTACAGGCCAGGTCATTTGACATACAGCTATCAAATTTGGTACATGTATACCTTAGAGGTCGGGAATGTGCACCTGGGGTCCCTTTTTTTGAAATTTTAATTAGAATTTTAATTATTAATTAAAAACTAACTTTCCCGCCAAAAAAATCTTCCATTTTCCCCACCGTTAAATTTTCCGCCAAAAAAATCTTCCTTTTTCCCCACCGCCAAATGAGTAAGGCTCAGTTGTTTTTTTCTCCCAACAGTCATGAGGCTAGGGTTAACATTTTCCGGCGGATTATTTCAAACGATTCTGTTTATTTTCATAATGTTTTATGCATTTAAAATTAAACATTGTTAATTAATCCATGTTTCAGATTCATTCTGAAGTACTTTTGAAGAGAATAAAGGAAATTAAAAATGTATTATCTGCATAGCGTTACCCCAACTGGCGTAGAAAAATTCACGCATTTGCGTTAACGTAACTGGCGAAGAAAATTCAGGCATGCGCATTGTTTTCTGACTGTTGACATGACAACCAACGGATGATTTAAATTATTTTTAGGTTAGTTGCATGCTTTTGTAAGTAAATTGTATTTATGTTAGTTATATATTTTTTGTATATGCTTATAGTTTTAAGTACATCGTTTTTTAAGTAGTTTTTTTTAACCTGTTTTCAATGATTTAAATTATTTTTAGGTTAATTGCATGCTTTTGTAATTAAATTGTATTTATGTTAGTTATATACTTTTTTGTATATGCTTATAGTTTTAAGTACATCGTTTTTTAAGTAGTTTTTTTAAACCTGTTGTCGACCGATTATTTTAAACGATTCATTTTATTTTCTTAGTGTTTGATGCATTTAAAATTAAACATTGTTAATGAATCGATCTGTTCATGATGAATCTGAGAAATTTTTGTTGACAAATTCTTGAGATATTACATAAATTAAGAAAGATATTCTTTAGTGCCCATAAAGTTTAAACGCTCAGTGACTCTATTATCAGTAATCATATTATTAAACAAAAATGCTTTGTTTCAGTAAAAAATATTATTATATTAATTGCAGATTAATCATTTACACTTTAATTTAAAGCATAATTTCTACGAGGGGTAACAGAAAATTAGAGAGATACATATCACGCTATGACTGAAGGCCTTTATAATATTATGAGTGAATTATATGACTATCAAAATTTGAAGTTTAAAAATATTTTGCTGAAGAATCTATTAAAGTTGGAATTGCGTAAATTATTAAAATTTAAAAGAACATTAAGATTGGCGGACTGGCTGGTCGCCAAAGGCGGCTAGTAATGAATAAAAAGTCTCTACCTTTTAAAAAATTGAGTATCCAAAATTTAATCAAATCTGCAATTAAAATATTATGACCACACAACGAATTTTATCTATCATGTTTGTGGTACTTTTCAATCATTGCGTTCATATAAAAATAGGCAGTCATTGAAGACAGACATCTTAACAAAATTTCAGAATCCTTAGATTGGAGAGCTATGGCGCTCTATTCAGATGTAACTAAGAATTTCAACTCCAATGACCTAAAGAAAATACCTGTCTAATAAAATACCTGCCTATTAAATCAATTAAATAATTGATAAAAATCACCTGTTTTCTCATTAACTCTTTATAATTTTGAAAATCAGCGTGTTTTAAAAATAATCGATAATTTTATACTTAACATTTATGGGATATATATTACTGTGCATAAATCAGCGGAAATGGTCTTACAGAAATTTTCTCGTATATTCTCTTATACAGGTCTTATCCCCTACCCCGCATAAAATTGTGGATTTTCGCTAAAGCTATGAATCTCTTGGATGTTATTGGCTAACAATAGTTACGAAATATAAACTTTTGGCTTGAATCTAGCATTTTTTCTGAATTTATCGTCCGAATATGTATTTTGAACGTCTTTTTTACTGACCCAGAGAAACCATAATTTGACTCGCAAATTCCACTCAGGATCACAGGCTGAATTTCATTGATTCAAATCATTGTGTTTATAAATTCTCACGTTTATATGCATGTGAAAGTATACGCATAACGACAGACGGTCAATCCTTGGTCTGGTTCCAAATTTAATATATATCTACACTTTAGATGTTAAATCTGTGTACCAAATTTTATCCGTCTAGCGCTCTTCATTTTGTAGATATCGAATTAATTTATATTCTAACAGCGGGTAGCCAGACTGTAACAAAATGCATTGGAAAAATTAACATCCTAATCAAACATTGCTTAACGAACAACCCGCATTGCTAAACGAACATGAGTGATTCGCATAGTTAATGAAACCAGATATAAAAGAGTGGTTCGCTTAACGTACGATGTTTTGCAGAACGAATGGCGAGTTGATACCGCTAATTGATTATATCAGTTTGAGCTGAGCGCTTGTAGAGAATCCTTTTATCGAGATTAAAGAAGATTTGACCTGATAACGTCGTCGAATGCACATCCTAGAGGTTTGACCAAGTGTCTGGGGAGCTGTAGTTGACGAGAAAGTGTTTTGGGCCGAGATTATGGAGATAGTGGTGTGAATTGTAACAATCAATGGCGTAACTACTAGTATGGGAAAGGCAGGGCGAGTGCCCTAGACGCCTTTACTAAGGGGCACAAAGCTTTGAGATAAATTATCAAAACTTAATAAAAAGTATTTTTAATCCGATTATTTTAATACTTCTATTTATTCAGTTTTCTAGATTAATTTCTCAAATTCCAATTATTATTTAAATTCCATACTTTAAGACATAGACAAACATTTGAAAATATTTTTTTTATTATTAATAAGAGCAAAAGTTATACATCTACATAATATAAGCGAATTATATTAATAGTATTTGATATATTGATAAGCTAAACTAAACGCGATTTGGACTTAATAAAAATAAGCTTTGAAGATCAAAATTTTATTCGCCAAACATTCTTATCAATCAACAAAGTACTGATTAGTATGTTGAAATGTCCAACAGATTGTTTGGAATTGCTTTGGTAATAAATTTCATTAAAAATGAAAGTGCTATGTTTTGAAATTATAAGCAAAAAAAAAAAAAGGGGGGGGGGTTTCATGTGTTGGAAATGGCGTGGATCGAAAAACATGTTATTCATTTGAATATTTTTGCTACATTTTGAAGCTAAAATGCTTTTATTTATTTATAATTTCGCATCAGAATAACTAAGAATCAACACATGATATTTTCTCTCTCTCTCTTTTTATGGGAGTGTTATAATATTACCACTGAGTTTGAAAAAAATCTTTCGAAATGCCCATTGAGATGAGTTGTTTTTAAACAAAATATATTTTAAATATTCAAAAAAAAATTGTTTTTCATCCAGTTAAATTTTAAAAAATAACTCATTATTCAATGTCATAATCAATGAAAATATGAAAAAGAATATAATACAAATTAGAATTTTTATTTTTGCAAGAAATTAGCTAAATATAAATATTTTTTGATTCGAAAATTGAAATTAAATGAAGACAATAAGTTAATGCACTGCATTTTGAAAAAAACAATTAATTACGATTAAACTTTAACGTAAAGTTTACGATATAAGTTTAAATAAATGAAAATATTTTTAATTTTTTATATAATTCATAACTGTTTTGGAGTTTAATGAAATTATGTAATTATGGATGAATTGTTTGATTAATTTTTTTGTCAAATATATGCATGCATAATTAAAAACATCTCTAGTTTTTAGTATTAATAAATATATTTTTATAATGTACGTTAAATATAGACGGCTGTTTCATTTAAAAGGCATCTTAATGATATAACATAAGAATGCTATTAAAAAATTCAAAATCGTTTCGAAAGATTTTAATGAAATTTTGCTATTCTTGTTCAAGAAATGCTACATTAATAGTTTAAACCACTCAAAAATGTTAAAAAAAATAGCAAATATTTGTGTGAAACATTTAACAGAAAAATATAAAATCAATATAATTCCATTGATCTTATCAGAGACGGAATAAGTTTGTCCGTCCCTGGTGCTCATGTTTTTTTCTTTTTCTTTTCTTTTCTTTTGAGGGGAAGGAGTTGGATTCTGAAATGTTCCACATATAATTTACTTTCCAGTCTTCATATTTTAAAATATATTTTCAAATGCATTTTTACGATGTAATTGCATTTTTGCCAATAATTATCTTTATAATTACTTATTTTTATAAGTAATTTAATTACTCTGCTTTATTATTTAAGATACTTTGAATAGTTGCTAAGCTACATTAGTTAAAAAATGTCTTGTATAATTTACTTTCACATCACTCTGGTATAACGGAACTGGCCGATAAAAGACGTGCAGTTTTGATATCTTCTCTTCTATTTTTCAGCCATGGAGTAAGGTAAAACATGTTGGGAACATCGCCAATAGATTCTTGATATTTGGTATTTTGGAAAATATGATTCGTTTTTTGTAGTGAGATTTCCTGATAATGAGTAATTAAATCTTCTGAAGAAATCCGCTCCAGCAATAGGCGCGACTCCGTGAACCGATTTTGCGAGTATGTCCGCTTTTTCTTTCCAATATATCTGTGAATGTCATGGAAACCACATGAAGCATATTTACTGTTTTAATTTTCCTCGGGCTTGAATTTTGCCAGCTAATCTGTGAATGACTTTTGGAGATTTGATTGTAAAGCATTTTAAAGTTTGAAGAGCCGAATAACTGTCTGTCAACAAAAGCCGATTTTTTCCTGTTACTGAAAGTTCACTAAGTGTCAAGGCTTCCACAGTAAAAATGGAATTGATGGAGTGAATTTTATAGAGAAGCACTGCTGACTAGAAATACCCTCAATACTAGTGAAGCTTGAGATTTAGATGCATCCGTAGCGATGATATAATAATATTGAAATTGTGTGCATGCAGTTTCTTCAAAGATATCCTTGATCATATATCTAGTAAGAGCTTTATCTTGAAAACTAAAATCTGAAAGGGGAATTTCACAAAAATTGTCCCGAGAGATAATGGGGTCAGACAGAGCAATAATATATACGATTTGTAGAGGCATTCAGTTGCGCAAACCAATTTTCAATTGAAACTTCGTCTTTTAAAACTAATTTGATGCTAGGATTGAAATTGTGATGATAAATAGGTGAATGAGCGCCGTTGGCAAGTTGCCTGAGAAAGAATTGAACAGCCAATCTTTTAATTTTTTTCCAATAGCACTTCCTGACCCGCGATTTTCATTGGAACAATATTTGAGGTCCATTTAGGCAGTCCAAGTGTTATTCTAAGAGCTATAATTTGTATCGAATTTCGGGCCTTGTATTGAGTTTCGGAGCATTTATTGGTAACTGAGCTGCTGTAATAAGATAGACTTAAAATGCTGTTATTGGTTATGTTTACCAGATGCGTTATTTTGGGGCCATAAGTTTTGTAAGCAATAGATTTTGAAGCATTAATTTTTCTAAGAGCTTTAGCTCGAATACTTTTTAATATAATCCTATTATGGTTTGTTTTGAAAAAAATTGATGACTAAATATTTAATAGATTGTTTCGAAGCGAGAGGGAAACCATATGTAATTCGAGAAGGCGATTGCAAATTAAATATTTTATGAGCATTTATCAGGGCGAATCGGTTGGTTGCCAAAGCTGGTTGACAAATTAGTTATATTAATATAAATTTGTTTGAGTGTATTTTTTTTCGGAATGGAATTCTTTATCCTTTTTTAAGTGGAGTCTAATGAGGAAAAAATTGTTTCATTTAACGAATGTTTCTCATTACGAGTGAGATTCGAGTACGAATTATGCTCATTAAACGAGGTTCCATTGTACTTCCACTATATGATAGTAAAAAAGATACTAGCTTCAAAAAAATCATTTTGAAAACTATAATATGAACTGTAATATTCTTTAATTTAGTTCTCTATAATATAATTAAAGAAAAATGTGATGCTAAATCTTATATACTCAGGAATGAACTGCAGTTACCTGCTTTATCATTGAAAATGTGCTACACGCAAAGTTTAGAATTTTCTCACTGATCGTCCTGTATGAATACCTTTTAATAGATATACATGCTTTCATAACGTAAATAAAATTTATGTTTGTCTTCTATCTAATTGAAGGCATTAAACACACTTTTTTATTTTTAATACATTTAAAATTGTAACTAATAGATATTTTTTCATCTAAGATTAAAATATAATTTGCAAATTTTTTTAGGCACTATTGTATCAATGACGCTCCTGTGTTACAGCCCAGTTAACCCGATGAATAAAATGGTCACGAGTGACGGGCAGATATCTTCAGTTTTGATCCTAAACTAAGATTGATCCATGTGGCTTGTTGTGTTTTTGAATAATGATGATAATTGAACAGAATCAACAGACTCAGTTTTCAGGGATGAATCAACCCTCGTACAGATTTAATTCAGACACACAGATTTAGTTCTAGTAATAGAACAACATAACAAAATTTACTTCAGTCTATGCATTTTTAATTACCATGTTTATATGTAAATGGTGTATCTTCCTAAATCTGATAGAAATATACAGGTTTGTTGTTAAAACCACATACCAAAACTATTAATGAAACCTTAAATCGAAGTATGAAATTATTTTGAAGCTTTATGAAGCATCGTGACAACATGTTTTTGGTATTCATTTACCCAACTATACAAATTGCTGTAAAATTAACCATACTTGGTATTGAAGCTTAAGATCTGATAAAAAAAAAATCTCGAGGTATGAAATTAAAATTTTAATTTATTAAAACTAAGCAAAATTTTAGGTTTTTCGATAATAACCGCTGAAGTAAGCAAATTTTCAAAGCATTGTATAAAACAGAATGCATTTAAATGTTTAAATGACATGGACGGATATGTGTTTTATATGACTATGAAGCCGCATAATTTATTTGGAAAAGTTTATATGTTCAGAGAATTAACCAAATGTAAAAAATAACACGACTTAAACAATCGTCACAATTGCAACTACAGAAAATTAAGCTATATGTAAGGAATTTAATTGAAATTAAACGTAATCAGTATTCTTGGCAAAAAGTCTGATATCTAAAGGTCATTAGTTTGCCAGTACTCAATAAAAAGTTTTTAGAAAAAAAGAAAGAAAACTATAAAAAGAAAAAGAATATAAGATTGTTTCAATAAAAAGTTTCTAAAAGATATATAATGCTTGATTAGTTACATATTAGCTTGAAAATTAATCCATTGATAATTACTTGGATGGGATGGTCTAGAGATGAAATTTGTCATACCTAAATCAATCGTTGATGTTTAAGAAATCGATTTATTGGTTCTTGTAGCTACTTCTATTCATTCAATTCAACATTTCCGGAGTGGAGGTATGGTGTGAAGTAAGAGAGAGGTTGCTTTTATTCACAGGGATAACAGAAATCTGGTCCAACCATTCGCAGATATCATTCTATGAAAAGAATATTAAATTTTGTGTGGAATTGTTGGAGCATGCTCCCATCCAGTGGCTTATTTAGATTTTTGTGGCTCTCAGCAGTCTACAATATGAGGCTGTATTTTTAATAAAATAGTCGGTTTTGTTGCACATTTCAGCACATTTTTAACAAGACAGGGATTTTTTTAGCTTACTATTTTATTTTGTTATTAATTTTTTAAACATGTATTTGTTTTTTTATTTATTTATTATGGCTTTAGATTGCCCGGACATCTCAATTTATATACAATAGTATTGAAACAGATAATTCAGTTTAATAAATAATTTAACATGATGAAACTTATTGTTACAGGACCAAATATACTTGATAAATTGTTAATGTTGTCCTATTATATTTTCATTCCTAGAATTTGTATTTCTTACAAACTTATTTATTTGGTAACTAGGGAAATATAGTTTTCAAATTGATCTCTTTGTAGCACTGCCCTTAGTCAGCTTTCCATTATATTCCCAGAGTATATGTTGTTCAGTATTTTGTGCTAATAAGATACAATAATATTTTCTCAAATTTTATAATTTTGTACAATATTAGCATGCTATTTGGGTTATGCTAGCAGGAATTTCAGAATAAATAATAATAGTAAATTTTGTTTTGTCCAAACATTTTTATGATAGAAGCATTTCATCTCATTTCTCTCAGTTGCACCCTTGCGTTTTAAAATCTGTTTTGATCCTTGTAAATCAAACGGATATTACGGTGTCCATTCAATATTTCAAAGAATTACTTTTTATAATATAAAAATTGCATGTATTTGATAACGTTTAATATGCCTTAGAAACAATATTTCCGAAATTTTCTTTCCTTTCTTAGCGATTCTTTAGGGTTTCTTAATTTTTTCCGTTATAATCCTTATAGAAATTTCTGGGAATATAAACATTAAAATTTTTCTTTCCATTTCGATAATCAACAGTAATATGTTAATACTCATTTATATTTGATGCTTTTTATAGCGATCTTAAATTCCATTCATTCATTTTTACACAATCACAAAATCTGCAATCCAACTGCGACACATTCACGTGACTTTCTATCAAAAATGCCGTAATTTGTTCCTTACATTTGTTTTCATCCATTTGATTATTATTGAAAAAGACTTCCAAAAACATGCAATAGGAAGTAGTTTTTTGGAATGAGCTTCTGCATTTCAAATAGTAAATTTCATTTGATCTCTTGATCGGATAATAATTAGTGATTTAGAACACAAGTTGAAGTAAAGATAGTATTCTGAAAAATGAATACAAAATTATTTCCAAAAGTTTTTTAAGTAATTTATAATGCATCATTTTTGTTATTGTTTTGATTATTTATATTGACAACAAATCTGTCAACGGTTTGTTGTCACTATGTAGCGGCTCAGTATTAGTACAAAAACACGACCTTTATTTAGGCCAATAGGAATTTAGATGGGTCAATACATGGTACAGGAGCTTTTTTTCTTTCTTTCACTGTAACTGGGCTTTCTCGCATTAAACGCTATTGGCGTTGTTGGTATGCATTAGTCGCTGCACTGATTTGTGTGTGTGTTGTTTTTAATTTATTAAAAGCGCTATTAAGCATGCTATGTGAAAAGTAACTCGAATACCATAGAGCTAAGCTTTGAGATTCGATTAAAGCTAAGCTTCATTCACCCACCCTGTCAAAATTATGTCTAATGTCGATTTAAGACGGCAGCTCTTAGAATTTTTTCAGGCTAACTTCCACAAAGATGTAAAATTAATAGATATTTGCCGAGCTGTACAACAGCCGAAAAAAGTAGTTAATAGTGTCCTGTATAATTTGAGAAGTGAAGGTATTCTGCAGAAAGTAGTAGAAAGTCCTCCAGTTTGGAGAGTAAATGACAAGTTATATGACAGGTACAATCAAACACCCGTTGTCCCAGATGTAACTCCCTATCACTACACTTTGAAAGATGAAAGCGTTATGCCATGTATCACCAAAAATAATAATTTTGCCGTTTTATCTTCAGTGGAAAATAATAGGTCCGACCCAATGTATGTTAAGGAGCAGTTGGTAAGTATTTTTATATTTTTGACGCAAGTTTGAATTTTTTTCTATTCAAAAGTTAATTGATAATGTATTATCATGAAATATCGGAGCTACACTGTCGAAAAATATTGAAAAATTGCTGAAATTTTATGTTTTAATATTGACTGAAGCTTTACAACACCTTGTACAATTTCAACAAATACTCTTAAAAATATTGATTCTTTTTCAAATAACAAAAGAAACGATAATTAGTAATATAACATTAACTAATTTTTCTATGTTTATTTTATCTTTTCTGAAGATTTTCATAATTGATTTGTCTAGATTTTTTTAAAAATGAAAACTTATAAGAGCTGAAATGATTTCTGCAATTACTTTTTAAAAAAATTATTTGATCTTAATGATATTTTTAGATCTTTTTATAACATTTAAATACTGGCTTTAATCCTCATAGCTTAAAATATTTTAAATTCATTTGAAGTTTATTTCTTTTTATACATTATTACTCGGTTAATTTACATTTAAAACTTACTTGAGAATAAAATACTAGAATTAAAATTCTAGTATTTAAAACTTCATCTAATAAATTCTGAAGTTAAATTTAAAAGTGTGAAATTCATTAATTTGATTTAAACAGGTCTTAAGATTTCTTTGCAATCATGCTGTCGTAAAGTCAGTTTGTCTCATAAAAAGCTAAATTTTTTAAAGCAAATTGCATTTTCTGCTTTTTGTTAAGGATCATGGGAAATATTCTTCAAAATGTAGAATATTATGAAATTCTACTAACTTGTTCTTGTATAATCTTGGCAATTCTTTGTGAAGACAAATAATTTTTGAATAATGATTGCTTTTTAAAATGCTTTCACTTTTAAAAACTTAGGTTTAGAATTTTCTTTCAACTTTTTGTTTTTTCCCCCTAGAAATTCTGTAAATGGAAAAAAAAGAAAGAAAAAAAAAGAGAATTGATTTTTAAAAATGAAATGCAAAATGGACCTAGATTAATTCATAGATATTTTTTGAAAATTTTTTGTTTTGGAGCTTGAGTATTTTTTAAAAATATTTTTAAAGTATTAAATTCACTTATGACTAAGCTTTATCAGAGAATTTTGTGAACATGGATTTGAAACATTTACCTTTGAAAGATTGCATTTTGGATGTTGTATGCATGGATATCTGTGGATCTGTTTACCATAAAGGTCCATAAATATCAGAAAACATATTTCATAAGTTAGAAAACTAGCATTTATATGAATATTTTATAATGTAAATAGTCTGCAAAAAAAAAAAAAAAAACATATTGAAATTCTTGAGTTTGAATTCTTATTATTAAGTTGGCATCTAAAGTGATCATGAATTATTCACTTTAAATGTAAAGCTAAATAAATGTGATCTAAACTTATATACTTCTTTTTCTGTATCTTCCTTAAAAGAATTTATCAATTTTGGTTGAAACGTAGGTTTATTTTAAAGACCGAATAAAGTGAATTTGTAAAAGGAATCTTCAATTTTCCCCTGCATTTCAATCTAATGAAAACTTACTTTAAAATGATTATTTTCAAGAATGAAATAAAATGAACATTAGTAATTATGAATTTTTCAGGAAGTTTATTTGCTTTTAAAAGTCTAAAATATACTCATACCTATTTACAGTATCAAGTACAAAAAGAAATTCTTAAAAAATTTGCAATGCTTTCAAATCTAAGTAATGTGTAAATTCACACATTGCAATGGTATTAATTTTATCATAAATTATAAATTAGATTTTATTTCCTTATGCAAATCTATATTTAACAAGAAATCAAGAAAAATAGATATTTTTTAAAGTTTAAAATTTAAAAGTATTTTAAATTTTAGAAGAATTTTTAAAAATATTATTGCATTATTTTTGTTAAAAATATTGTAGTTCACATGTAATTTGTAATGAATAGCGCAGGTGTAGATTACATGTGGCTTCTAATATAGTACAGGTATCAATTACCTGTGGTCTAAAATGGGTCAGTTGTTGCCAGCATGTTTTATGTGCTGCATATATATATAGACTTATCTACATAATATTGACATCAAATGGAAATTCATAATATAATATTGATCATGAACCAAAATCAGAGTTTTAATCAATACACCTTTGATAGAATTGTTACCTGGTAGCAGGGCTTTACAGTCAGGCCCATTTCAAGTGGTGGATTGAAAGATGCAGATCATAAGAAGATGGCTGCCTTCAATAAAGCACCAAGTTAATATGGGGCATATCTTTTCTTGAATATTTCAAAAAAAAAAAAAAAAAAACTGGCAAACCCCAGCTTATGAATTATGGTTGTACACAGCTCATCAGTAAAAAGATTTTATTTCAGTGTTTATTTCTATAAATTTTGTTTAGTTTTAATTTAAAAAAGATTTCAGAAGAAATGCATTTTGAAGGTATTCTTGATGAACTTTTAAGAAAATAAGGAAAATACAATTTTTAAGTTAATATATTAGTTTGTGCAAATAATTTTAATACTTTTAATTTAATAATATATACTTTTCCATTTTTTACCATATAGGTATGCATTACTTTTTATAAATCTTTCATAAAAGTGATGTGAAGAAATACTTTTGCCAAGTTGATATGAAATGATTTAGGATATGAAACTTTTTTCGGGAAAATTAAGTCTTAATTGTCACAGAATGTTCAGAATTTTATCAATGAATTAAAATTATGCTTTTAAATCATGTTCTTATTTCTTAGATTCCTAAGCTTTTATTGAGCTTGATATTCAATCTGATTACATCATATTGAAAAATGATTACATTCAGCTCTGTTTTAGAATCTGTTATTAAAAAAAATAAGCAAAAGTTAAAAGCATCTACTATTTTTGGCCTTTAGCTTGTATAATGTTTTAAACAAGAAGGCATTGGTTTTGTTTAAATTATATTTAGTTTTTGATCACTAATTTCATCTAAGTGGATGAAATATTATAGTAATATTCAAATTGTAATTCTTTCTGAGCTATGGGCAGTATACATGCTTGAGATCTTGCCTTAATGGTTTTATCCAAAATAAATAAATAAATAAATAAAATAAAAATAAATATATAAGTTAATAATAAATAAATAAAAAAAACTCTTTCTAAGTAGCTTTGTAAAAATAATAACACTGAAATATTTAGCTATATTGAACAATGATTGTAGATAATATTCTTTTAAGTAAATTTGTGCTAGTATTGATATTCTGAATTTATGATAATTAAAAATGCAAACAAGTATGAAAAATCATGTTTAACGATTCGGCTCTTTAGTAATTTTTTCCCTGAAGATATATGTATGAAAGCAATGTTTTGAAATTAAATTCTCTTAATAAAACAACAAAAAGGAGCCATAATCTGTCAAATATGGTTTATTGTTGCTGTTTTACGGCTAAATATAGAATAAATTTCATGCTTTTAATGGGTATTATTTTTATCAACAATGTTTTTTCTGTAATTTTTTATCATAAAAATGAAAAGTTTCTTTATATATATATATATATATATATATATATCATCTAAATTTTTTGTCTTTGCTTTTAAAAAATAACTTGCAAAAATGTTGCATTTCTTTCTTTCTTTTTTTTGTTCCAAATTTAGTTTAATTTTGTTGTATTGGTACTTCATTACATTTTTTTCAGATGTTTGTACTTAAAATTGTATCCAAGATTTCCAGATTTTTTTTAGGTTTTTCAATTTGTGTCAAACTAGTTTGAAGAAAACTTTTGCATTATTAAAAGAATAACTAATTTAAATACTTTTATAAATATTGAATACTGAAGTTGATACTGATTTTTGTAAGACTTAGACTTTTACTTACATTACTTACATTTACTTACATTACTTATATATTAGACTTAAACTTTTACATTATTAAAAGGAGAATTATGTAATTTAAGCAAATTTTACCCTCCCTGCCTTTAATATAATGAATTTAGACTCGTATATAATTTATAGAATAAGGATGAAGCTGTTCAATAGCAACAACAAGTTTAACATTACTGGCAGGAGAAATAAAGAAAAAAAAAATGAATTTTTATTTTGATAAATAAAAATACTATGCATTGATTACCTTTTCTATTTTATGAAGCCATAGCCATGTTTATAGAAGGAATATTGTAACATAAAATGAAATTTCAAAATTTAATCATCTAATATGCTGTAGTATATATCTCATTTTATTGGAAAAATAGCATTTTAAATTTTGAATCTCCTAATTTCAATTAAAAAAAAATATATATTTCTATATTACATAATTATTTAAAAAAAATATAGAAATGCACCTTATGACAATAATCTTAACTATTTAACTGTAAAGTTTCACTAATAAATGTCTTTATTCAAAAGGATAAAAATTGAATCCTTTGCTATAAGTATGAAGTTTAACTATCTTTATTGTAAAATATAATCTGTAAGTAGAATTGTTTAAATTACTGTTTACAAATTTTCATAAATATTGTTACTTTATGCTGAAAACTGAGCAGTACTGAAAACTCAAGTAATTGCAAGAATATTTGTAGAATTTTTATTTTTATATTTAAAATAGTTGAAACTATAGCAGCAGAATGTTAAGTATAGATGATACAGAATGATGATATAGATATACAGAATATTATATATGATGTTATAACAGTTTTCATAATTCAACATCTTAATTATGCAATTGCAGAGGTACAAAACCTAAAAAACTACAATTCTGAATTGTATATAATTAGTGGTATTCTGAATTATATATAGTTAACAGTATTAAGTGTATGGTTTTGAAGATATGATAGTTATACAGTTCTTCTCTTTGAGAATTATTACTTTCCTCGAGTTTTAATAAAGATGATTTTATTTATTTCTTTGAGACAATTAACTTTAAGCATACATTTAATATTTATATAGTAAAGTAAATTTTGTTTTAATGGTGAACTATTTTTATTAAAGACTTTTTATTATCATATTCTGCAAATTGTAAATGTCATTTCTTAAAACTTAATAAATATCATTTAAATAAAAGCATTATGAATTCTTAAAATAAATAAATAATCATTGTTTTATACAGCATTGAAATATATTTTGAAAATTTAAAGCAAATTGTTAAAATATTTTTTCATTATTATGAGTTTTATATTTAAAATGTAAATGTTTCAGAATTGAAGTTATCAATATAATATTTCAAAGAAAAATTAGTAACTAGCAAATTAAAATTTATTTTCATAACTGAAGTTCTTTATAGTTAAAAAGAAATTTATAAATACATAATTTTTTTCTGCTGAATTGTTGTTTATTATTGTAGGTATTTTTACCTGCAATAAAATCAGTTCTCTGATATAATAACTTATTTTCATTGTTTTAGTATGTATTTTTTTTGTTTTGTTTTTGAGATGTAATGAGTAAAATATCTTGATATTACTTTGTGCCTGTATTTCTTGCAAATCATAATTTATATTAAAATGTTTTAAATTGTTAAAGTATAAGCATATTTTCAGGTTGCCTATCACACAGTAGTCAGCAGTAGCACATCAGAGGAATTTTGCCAGTCATTTAATGGTCGTCAGATTACGGCACCTACTTTTCCTATGCAAAATGCTGGGAGTAGCATTAATCCGTCAGTACTTCTGTCAAAACCTGCTGAAGCAGTTCTTAACATTTTGCACAAACAAAAAGGTTTGCAACATTTTGTTGTATAATTTCTTAAAAATCATTTTAAATATTTTTGATATTTTATTCTTTAATGCATGAAATATTATATATAACTATTATAATATTTTGTATTGTAAAAAAGTAATTTTTTCTGAATTTTATAAAACTGCTGATTGTTTTTATTGGAGGTTTAATATGAGAAAATGTTGACTCGTCTATATAGGTCCATTATCATCCAAAGCTCTGTGCAGTTTATTGGGATTTCCCGAACATATTGTGAAAATGGCTCTTCAACACTTAATATCTTTAGGACTAGTTTTTCAAGATAATTATTCCATGTTTTGCACAGTTGTTAATAAAAGCAATGCAATTCCACAGGATGACATTGTATTGCGTATCATAAATTATCTGAAAAGGGCTCAAACAGCTATACATACCAAAGATCTTGTTAAAGGAGTTGGACTCAATAATAAAAAGGAGATTAATCCTCTGTTGTATAAATTACAGCAAAAAGGAGTGGTCACCAAAGTGAATGAATCTCCACCTATGTGGCAACTAGGAGAGCAAATGGTCAACAGTATCGATAAAACTGTGAAACAAACAGATGTCAACTATAACAAGCGGGAAGACCAAACATTTATGCACAATGGAATACCAACTTGTGCACCAAAAGAAATTGAATACACAAAGCCTTTGACTCCATTAGGTGGCCGGCAGAAATACAAGAATGGAGTAAAAGGCTTGTTGCCAAACAACCTGTCATATGAGGAGTCAAGCTCTGCGAATGAATCGACTTCCGAAGTGAACGCGAATAACGCGTACGCTGAGCCTAATAGGTCTCATATGAAAAATGGAGGTGATATACCTGACAATTTGCTGAAGAATTATCAGGACGGAGCTTCCATTGACACTGCATCGTTACCGATGACTCCTGACTTAATGAATTTGATGAGCTCCTTGCAGACGCCAAGTATGACCAAAAACAACGAATCTTGCAAGATGGGTTCTGGTTCATCCAAGTCATCTCCTTCAGACAATGACACTCCTCATGTCAATGGACGCCCGATGGGTTCAAGAAATTCTAGACAAAATAACGAATCTGGAAATGCATCTCGGAAGGCGGCTGCGGCAGCAGCAAAAGCTGCAGCCGGTAAACTTCCCGAACCAAACTCGGCTGCTCACTATGTTAATGATGTCCTCAACAGTGATAGTTTTGCAGCCCTGATGAAAAATCCTGTTAGTGCTCTGTACGAATACGGACAAAGAAACCACATTGATACAAAGGTAGAAATTGTCTTATCAGAAGGGCCACCACATAATCCAAGGTATGACTAAAAAAATTAATTTTTTTCCTTTAGCTTTCATGATGTTAAATTTTGAAAAGATGTTGCATATAATAAGATTGTTTGATATGTGATATTTAAGTTCATCTTATTATTTGTGTAGTTTTTTCAATCGGTTTTTTTCAGGTAAACAATTCTTTTTATATAATTTTTATTTTTATTTAATTTTCCTCCCATATTTGGAAAAGCAGATGCATTGCATTTTCATATACTGTAGCGTAACATTCATATTTATAATGTTACATAATATTTAATATATTTCCAAAAGACTTTCTTTAGGATTTTCTATTTCTTTAAACATACTATTGTAGGTATTTTATTTCTTTTATACAAGATAGTTAAAAAAACATATTAAGTATCTGTATAAGAACAGCTACTGGAATATATTAATGATTTTGTTTCACTGAATTATCTTGTTATATATATATAAGTTTAAAATTTTATCACTTGATTTTTTTTTAATGTTTTTTCCTGATAAAATGCTTTGAAATATATGGATTGATACTCTATTATCTTTAATTTTTTTGGAAAATTAGAGGGCTATGTCCTTTAGCGAATTGGATGCAAACTTATTGCTTAAAGAGTTTTTTGTGAAAATTACCTATTCAATTCATAATTTTTATGAAAGGAGAGCAAAATTGATATTATAATCAATAATATATTTTTTCTTTTGAAAAAATATTTCAAAATCTGCTTAGGTTTTTTTTCTTAATTTTTAGTTCAATGCTTAATGATTTGTTTTGAAATATTCAAAGTAAATAATTATAAATTAATGTTTAATTATGGATCTGAAATTTACTTTTGCTGAAAATTTGGAGACATTAATTTTTAAAAAAGTTATAGCTGTAAAGAAAAGCCTCCTAGGTAAATAAAACTTGCCAATGTTAACCTTTATCGATTTTTAAAAAAAACGTTTGTATGTTGCATTGAATCAACTTTGTGTTTTTATGTCTTATGAGCAGTTTGTCATTTTACAATTTTGAAGCAATTTGTCATTGGATGCATTTTGAAGCTTCATGTCGCTGAAAAGAGGTTGCTTTCGGAAAATGTTTACACCACAGTTAAATATTAGTGTCTAGCAACTACTGTTTCTCGTTTTTACGTATGTGGAATACTTTTAGTTTGCTTTTGAGCTGTACATTCATTTACAGTATTAAATATAAACTATTAGATCTGTGATGTATCAAGGTAGCAACAGTACAAAATTGTACAACAAGGTAGCAACAGTACAGTGAATTGTGATATGGTTAGTATTTTCTGAGTTGTAGAGCTAGTTGATAATAAAAGAATATAAATTCAGACGAGGGTGGGATATTTTCTTCAATGAAACATTATTAGTATCTGATTTTCAATTTTGTTGCATTTTTGGTAAATCTATGATAATAATATTTTTTCCTTGACTTTTTCTGCAAGTTGATAAACAGTAAGCAATGTTTTTATTTAATAATACTTTAGATGAGTTTTTAAATTATATTTTAAAGAGAAATACTTCTAATTAATAAACTTTTAAAATGTATTATATGGGGAGAAGGTAAAAATATTTTTCTGATTTGATTTATATATTTGAGTTATTTTTAACATTTTTTAAACATATTTGTTGAGAGAAGTCAGTTTATAACAGTGAGTTTATTTTAGGATCATAGGAATATAGTTTATATTTTCATTTTATTTAAAATATTCTCATGCCTATGCAGGAGCACCAGGAGATTTCAATCTTTTACTTCTGAGCAAAGCAGTTGCTGTATTAGCAGAATATCTGTCTTGGTATATGGACTAGTATAATTATTATACAATTAAGATCCAAATTGTACTTATCCTCTTTAACTACTCTTCCATAATCATCTGAATGACAATATTTCTTGTACAATTCGACACATTTATAAGTAATAAATTTATTTCTTAAGAGGGATGGAAAAAGTATTAACTCTTTAGGTAGATAGAAAACCAACAATCTTTGTCTTCAAAGAAATAATAATTATAATAAGGGCTAAGATAGATATAATCCTACATTTTAGCTATGGTTTTAAAGTTCTTTCTAAATTTTTGGAGCTTCAATTTAAATAATTTTATATCAAATAAAAAATGCAATCTAATTTTAAAAAATTTAATAAATCTTTTAAAAATTTATTTTGTCAATATTGTCAAAAGCTTAACTACTGTACTAAAATTTTTATTTGAATGCATTTCATTTATTAATATATTTAAACTGTGTAAGAATTCTGCATTGAAATAATTTGAGTGGAATAATAGTGACTTTTACTGAATTAGGTGAAATTTCTATGGAATATCTGAGCGTCTTTAAATGGAATATCTTAGTGTCTTAATCCGAAAGGTAGAAACATTACCTGAACTATAGATATTACTTTTTAACCTAATTGCCCATAATATAAAAATGGCATTAAAGCAAAGGAGTAAAAAATTTTCCATAAACAAAATGATAGAAGTGGAGTGGGAGAAAATTGTGCTTGGAAAAGAACATTTATTGAATAGCAGGTGTAATGGACCATCCTCATTGGTTGGCTTCAGATCTCATGAGTAATGATGTCTGCTGTCCTTGAATTTTTCCTGTTGGATTGATTTTGAATTACCTTTAAAGCTTGTTTGCTTTTCTAGTGCTTTTATGAAACTGAGGGAAAAAGAATTGGAAGTTGTATTTAGAAGGGGAATTATAATTCTAAATCTAACTTATGACCATGTATTGTAGTTAATTTTATTATGCTGTAATAATTTGAAGGGAGGGGGAAGGAAGCTTTAAATGACATTATAAAGAAATCTTAAATTATTGGTAGTAAATCTTGTAGTTCTAAATACAACTTATTTTTCAAATTAGTAAATAAACATAACTAAAAAGAAAGTAAATCTGTAAAATAACTGCTTGTCTGATCTTGGGAAATTTAGATTTTCGAGTACCTGAATACATTTCTTCAGTGTGCTTCACATCTTCTTTTTCTCAGTGTCATAATTTAAAAAAAAAATATAAACTTGTTTTCAGTATAATTTTTTAATCAGAAAGCTTTACAAAAATACGAAATATGGAATTTACATAAATAAAACATACAATAAGGTTTGAATAATTTTGCTTGCAATTCAAAACTTTTAAAATCTTTTTGAACATGTTGGGTATATAATAAAAAGTTTTATATATGTAAAGGTGCCATAAAAATTATAAAAGTTTTAGCATGGAAAGGATTGCCTTCAAAATTTCATATTATATCTATATATATATTTAAAATATATCTATTTGAAATATTTCTCATTACATTAATTATAACTGTTGAGAGTTGTATTAGCTGTGATATCAAGTGCGGAGCCTGATTAAAGCAGGGACATATGGGGCAGTTGTCCCAGGTCCCCACATCAGAGGGGGTCCAAATCGAATAAAAAGTTTATTTTAGGTTTCTTTCTTGAATAAGCTTTTTTTAAACAAAATATCAGTTCAGTGTAAAATCCGTCAGTTTTATGTTAGCTTCTTCATTAATCTATTGTATGAACACAAAAAAAATCTATATTTCGTAAATCCATGGCATAAGCAGGGATTTACGAAATAAGGAATAAGCATAGTCATTCAAGGTCAATATAAATTTTATTATTCGCAGTTTTTCTTGCATAGTAATAATACAACCTAGCATAATATTGTGTAATAACTTTAAAAGAAAACATTATTTAGTGTCATGATATGAAAAAAGTGATCAAAAGTACAAATATGTATTTACACAAATGACACTTTTTGGTCTCATTTTTCATATAATCTTCTGTAACAGTAAAGAATACTTTATTTCGATGTATCTATGAAGGAAGATGCGGAAATGTTTTAGTTGTTTTGAAAATATAATTTTTCATTGTACTTTACTAAAAGCTATAATATTAGCATGTTTTTTTTTAAATTAAAATTTTCTTATTCCATTGTTGATTGTTTTATACATCTTTAATTCAGTTAATGAAAAGAAAATACTAAATTAGATAAAATAACATTGCTTTTCAAAGACAAACAATAACAAAAGTATGGGTATTCCCCTCCCACCTTTTCTTTTAAGTTTTGTACGAAATAATTAAATATATATATCCACCTTGGATGTAAAATTTATCTTTAATGCATGTACATTAAAATTATCTTTTTATTGTGATTACCACTTGATTCAAGTGGTAGAAGCAAATACTCCGATTTAGAATAAGTTATTAGTAAGAATAATCAGAGAAAAGATAAAATGTCTATAATTTGAAGAATTAATGTGCTTCAAATGTGGGTTTCCTGTTTCTTATAATTAATACCATTTTTTATTCTTCTACTTATTATTTTTTAAAATCTTTCTTTGGAAACATAATAATTGTTATTGAACGGATTGCAAATGTTCTGCCTCTCCACAAAAACTGATTTTTTTTTTTTTTTGTGGCTTTGTGTGAAGAATTTCAAGTAATTTATCTTATATTTACCATTCTTTCATGCCCAATCACCCCATGCTAATTCATGTTGGCAGAATTCTTTTCCATCGCTTCTCATCAAGTTATGAGCATTAATGTTATAAATCTTTTTTAACTTTGAAGAGAAAAAATTGTAAAGAAACCCGATATTTTCAAGTGTTGTGAACAAATTTTATATATATAATATGGCTGAATTAGATGATAGAAAAGTATGCTTATCATAAAACATTATGGCAATCCTATCCTCTAACTTTGTGAATTATGATAGATAAACTGGTTATGCTAATAGTCAGGGGGAAAAATAATCCCAATTTAAAAAGTTTCTAGCTGCAATATGTTAAATTTACCCCAAACTTATCTGTTTCATTATATGAAATCAAATCAGTCTTTCAAATGAGTCTACAGTGAACCATATTGTTGTTCCAGCTTTAGAGAAATGTTGTCTTTCATGTGTAATTTATTATTAAAAATGCAATCTTGGAAGTATATTCATTAAAGTCTGCAAATGAAAAGAAGGTGGATAAATGGATTTTGGGTATGAAGATATTTGATTTTTTTCCCCCATTGTGGGTTTATAATGTAATTATTTAACTTTTCTTATTTGGATTAAAACTTGCTTTCTTGAACCTTATAACAGTTGTTCTAATTTAGATAAATTATATATTAATTAGATTTTCTGTTTATCTTCAACTTAACAGGCTTAAGATAAATAGAAAATCAAAATTGGTAATGACAATGGCTTTTTACGGGTTTTCATTTTTAATGAAAGTCAATTTCAGTCATATATTTCAAACAAGACTAAATTTCTAAATTTTATTGTAGCTTCAATTAAAAGCTAATGGAATGGAATTTTTGATAAATTTGACATTTTGAAACTAGATTGTAGTAGCGGTATACAACATTAAAGATTTTGATTTCATCAAGGTTTTGGAACTTGTAATTTGGCTTTAAATTTAGATGTCTTGATGAAAATGGTGTCATCTTATAGGAATTTTCCAGTTCTTTCAAAATACATACTTATTTTATATGTAGATCTTATAGAAACAATAAAATAAGGATTTTTTTTATCCCAATTGATAACATGAACACTTTATCCACCAATAATTGCCAATTGGAAAGAGGTAGGGCAGGGTTGTCATAGTGTTCAATTCGATCACAGTCTTTGTTTGGCAAAGTAGGTCAAACTCACTCTGGAAATATATAGGCATGTTACATATTGGAAGCAAAGCTCTTCATTTATTCTGTATTTCCAGTATTTTCACCTAAGTTTTTCATTCATTCTGTCCTTTTTCTGAAGTTTCTTTTTCCTGTTTTTTATGCTACTAATTCTATCTGATCAATGAGTCTAGAACAATGAAATTTTTTTGTGGACATAGCGATTTAGCATCTTATTCTATTTATTTTAATTATTTTTTATAAATTATTTTTAAAGTTTTTAATATGTATGTAATTCTTAGGTTTAAAGCTGTAGCATACATGGGTGATGAAGAACTATCCACAGCATGGGACAAGACCAAAAAGGATGCCCGTCGGCAAGCAGCAGAGCTGGCTGTCAGAGGTCTTGTTGCCAATGGTGGATTTGGGAAATTTAGCTCATTAGCTACTAGTGTAGGTTTTTCATTTCTGATTTTTAATAGCCCTTTTTTTTTGATTTAGCATTGTAATTCAGTTTTATTTTTTAAGAACTTGTTCCAACTTTGGATCTGACTTGACTCATACTTCCATGCAATATTTTTGATCTTATCGCTGGATTCATGAGATTATAAAACAAATCTTTTCATAGTATTGTTTACTCTTCTCTCTGTCTGTTCAATAGATTTTTTTTGGTGCATTTGTGAAATCTTATTTTTTCTCACATTTGGAACTCTTTTTACTGAAGAGTATAGACATTTTTAAACTAGAAATTTGTGAATCCTTTGAATTTAAGAGCTTTTTTTTTATTAGTTCTATTTGTATTCTGTCATTTAATTAAGATTTAAAATACCAGAATTTTTTTTTTTTTTTTGACCAGCATTTTTCTTCTGCTTTTCATTTTATGATTTTGATTATGAATGGATGCTAGTGTGAAATGAAAAATAAAGTATGATTAGTTCTTGAATTTTAGAGGAGTCCTTTTATCTTTCATAATAAAACTTGGATTAAGTTATTTTGAGATACAAGTAAAGTTTTCTTATGTGGAATTAATCGAATTGCTTTTACAGCCAGAAACAGTGAACGAACTTCCACCTGTGGTCAGTCAGTTTGATATGATTGCTGCTTTAAGTCACAAGACTTTTAATGAACGAGTGCTGCAGGTTCCAGAATACATGGGCGGTCGTAAAGTTTTGGCTGCTCTTGTTATGAAAAAAGGTGACTCTGACTGCAGGGGGACTGTGATATGCCTTGGAACTGGTTAGTATTATGTAATTTGCATAAGAAAAAAAATTTTAAGTTATTTGGATATCATTTTTTAGATTATTTTTCTTTTATCAAGTTGTTAGATAAAATCTGAAAAATCTTAGCTACAACTCTCTTAACTATGAATATTAGCATTTGCATAGTAATGACATTTAAATTTAGCCTTGACTGGAGCAACATTTTTTTAGAATCATGGTTTTAACATATAAATATTTAAAGTAGTTATTACTCATGTTTTATCATTTTGTCTTGCATTATTTGAAAAATCTTCCAATTTAAAAATAATTTTATAAACAGTTATTTGTTTTAAATTACAAGCCATACATTTGTTTTAATTTTTAATCTATTGTTTACAATTTAACCCTTTTAAGGATTAATAAAATAGAATTGCATATGGAGGTCATTGTCTGGAAATAGTTCAAATATTTATTTAAATTGAATGTTTTGTAATGTAAATTCATTTTTCTCATTCTTAGAAATATTTGAAATATCTAAATCCATTTGAAGTTAATGTCTGTTAGGAAAAAGCAAATTCAAGATATATTTTCTTTTGCTTTATTTTTCAAATGCCACATTAAAAGATAATTAATCTTTTGTATCCAATCTTCTGCAATAACAGATGTTAGTTAATTTAGAAATGTAAACTATTTTATTTCCGCAGGCAATAGATGCATAACTGGTGAAGGTTTGAGTCAAGATGGATTAGTTGTAAATGATTCGCATGCTGAAGTAATCACACGAAGAGGTTTTCTCAGGTATCTGAAAGTCTTTTATAAGAATTCTTCATTATTCATATTATATTTCCTCATTTCTTTTTAATGTGAAATTTTTTAATATTGTATTTCTCCAAAAATTGTGTAGAATTTTTTTTCTGCTTCATTTGACATATATATATATATATTATATGGAAACTCAAAGTACTTTCTTAATTTTTAATTCTAATTAAATTTCAAAATAATTGCTTTTGAGGTGTACATTCCCAGCCTCTAAAATATGTGCTAAATTTGGCAGCTCTAGATTTATCTGTTCTGTTGATTGCAACATGCATATATTCATTTGCACACACATACATACAGATTTTTATTATTAATAGAGATGTATATCTTTTTGATTGCACTGCCTACAAGTTGTCTTTGAAATTGAATAAGAAAATGCTTTACTGTTAATTATGTAGCAGTTTCTCTCAGAACAGTTATATAAATGTTAGAGGAGTATCCGGAATTCTGTTGTATATTAAGATCAGTGAAGTAAATGTAATTTTAGTGATGCAATTTGAAGTTTAGAAAATTGGCTATTTAAAGAAGTGTTTGTCTCGGTTAACTTGATAAGTGAAACAAATGCTTTTATAAATCTGTGAAGATAAAAAGTATTCACTAGTAACCGAAATTTAATGTTTTGTATTTACTTTATAACAGCTGATTAGTTATAAAAATTAAGGGCTATATGCATATTCTAACTTTTGTTGATTGGGAAATTTTTTTTATAGTTTTGCTCGTTTTAAAGAATGATAAAGAAAAAAACATTTTATTCTAATATTTTTACTATATAAAAGTGAAATTCCCTATTAATACTTTTAAGTTATTATCAATTCAGTAACCATAATTTTGATTGCAAATGTTCACCTTTTATTTTGTTTGCATTAGTTTTTTTTAAAGAATGTTATTTAAATATTTTGCTACTGTCTTCTTGAAAAATCTTAAAAATCAGTAAGGTCTTTATTTCTATGTTGTTTATTTCAGATTCTTGTACAAACAACTGAAAACATATGAGCATGGCAAGGATCATGGTGTTTTCCAGCCAACAGAAGATGGTAAGCTTGAAATCAGACCTGATGTATCCTTTCATCTGTATATTTCCACTGCACCTTGTGGAGATGGAGCTCTATTTACGCAGTAAGTGATTTCTGCATAATTTTTGTTGCAGTTAAAAAATAAATTCCTTTTTAATATAAGTATTGATTTAATTTGTATATATATATGTATGTGTGTGTATGTATGTATGTGTATGTATGTATGTATGTATGTATGTATGTGTGTATGTATGTATGTATATGTGTATGTTTAAAATATAAATTAAATCCTAAATTTCCTAATTTTTATCTTAATTTAGCCTATATTAACTTAATTCTAAAGTGATCTTTTATTTCCTGATCCAATCCCACCTTTATTTGATTAATGTGAGTTCTGTGAAAATGCGTAAATCTGTACTTTTCCACACTCAGAGTGAGAACATAAAAATTTGCGAATCTAAAGAAATTCTTTTAAGATATCTATTTTCCTCTTACCTAAATCAACACATGCAAAGAATTCCCTATCAGAATCTCATGGTATGTAATTATCGGAGAAAATATCTGTCACTCTTTGCTCTTTTTGCTCTTGTGTTGTGCTATAGATTGACATACCTTGTTGCCTCTTGCTTGTACATATGCTCTGCCTTCCGGGAGGGAATAAAAGCAAAGTTTAAAAATTCAAAATGCCTTTTCGGCCACATATATATAGTATTAATTTCTTTTGATAGTTAATTTTGTTTTTAAATTAGGTGTTTATATGCATGTTGTAACATTTATAATCTTAAGTATTTGCAATTAGCTTATATAATTGTTGCTTGGATAAAAAATATCTTCATGTCTATACTTCAGTATTTGTATAATTTTTGAAAAATGAGTAAACCTGGATTGAAGACAAATTTTGGAGTGATGATTTTAAGTGCAATATATAAATACAAAATTTTATATTTTCATCCATTGCTACTTTCTCCACTTTCCCTTTTTGTAGCCTTCTTCCTTGGTAATTAATTTTTTAACTTGGTTCTCAGATCGATCACCAGAATGCATAGACACTTTACAGCTTATGGCAAACTTTGAAATATTATATAGCATGAGTTACAATGATCACATAATAACCTGTTAACACTCAAAGGAATATGAAAACACCTTTTATTTTTTTATATTTTGCTATATTTTATAAATACTTTTAACACTTATCAAAACTATTCACTATCAGTTATTTAGTGATTTCCCCAAAACAATATATTAGAATTTGATTTTACTTTAATTATCTCGCTATTGATCTTTTCAGCTTAATTAAAGATAAATACACTGAGATTGATGCTTTAAGTTGGGAATTAATGGACTGAATCGGTTGTTAATTGCATGCAAGGAAATATATTTAATGTTAGCACTTAAATGCCAGCTTACATGCAAATAAATTTATTTAAATTGCTAAAAAAACTTTTTATATTAAATTTGTTACCAGTAATGCATGAAATCTGGCATTCTATATAATACCCAAGTATCTTCTACAATTTGGGGCATTTTTAGGCAGTATATGAAATAGTAGATTATGTAGATAATTATATATAGCATTTCCTAGTTGGGTCAAAATACCTAATCATGTCATTGAGGCAAATTTTAAGAAGGTCATGATAATGTTATTATTTAAACAACTTATTAGTTTAGAAGCAAAGAGCGTGCAAAATATCATTTTTATCATCTTTACTAGCATGACCACAGATGGTATGAATTTTTTGGTGACACTTTGTGCATGCATGTGCATAACTGGTGTCCTTTAAATATGAGCTGCATGTCACAGAAGCAGAAGTCTCTTCAGTAAGCATGTCGTGTTTACTGAATCCACCATTCAATATAATCTCGTCAAAGTTTTTTTAAACAAGTTTTTTGTATCAGGAATGGTTTTTTATACTTTATCAATTTGACATTTAGTTTCTATAGAATGATTAGAAAATGTATGAAATATTTAATTGTTTCATGCATTGAAACAAGTTTTTTGGCATTCAGTCAAATGCCTAGATATTCTATAAAATAAAGGTTTTCGTAAGTTGACGATAATATGTATAATATAGAAAATCTTCAAGTGCTCTAAAAACCTAATAATTAACAATAAAATATTGGTTACATATCATGACTTAAAAATTATAATATACAAAATTATTTTTTAAAACTGCCAAAAGAGGTATGCATAACATGTCATTTTAGCACAAGAGGTTAAAGGTTAAAATATGAAAGCATAATTATTAATCATCAAGTCATGAACAATGAATTATAGTTGCTCTGAAAATTTAATTTCCTTGCTTAGTTCTGTAAAATTTAAAGAAAATCTATTCAGTGATTTGGAATTTTTGTAGTGTATAAACCATTGACGATTTTTCATTTTTATTTATTGCAGTGTTTTGTTAAACTTATGATAGTTTTCAGGATTTTTGATTATATTGTGTCAATCACCCTTGATTTAAAGTTATTACATGTTTGCAAATAATAGTTAAGATTTTCAAACTAACTCTGTCGTAAAACTTATTTCTGTGAAATTTAATTTTTCATTTTTTGTAAATTATTGTTACTAATCTTTCTTATCCTTCTCCAGAATGCTATGTGGATAATTGTAATCAACATTTTTGTTACAAAAATTCAGTCAGTTTATCCATATATCATAAAAATGAATTGGAAAATATATATTTTAAATCATCTTGAAGAAATTATAACTTGAATTGATTTTTTTTAAATCTAAAATTTGATGTCAATTTTAATGACCACTTGTTATTGCATGAATGTGTGGAGCTTACATTTATTTTTTTTAACCTTTTTTAGTAATTTAAAACCTGGCGAAAAAGTAGAGCCTCCAGATGACAATGATAGTCAACATCATCCTGTGTTCACCAAGAGTCTACAGGGACTTTTAAGATCTAAAATGGAAGCTGGTTAGTTTTTTTCCTCTTCCTCTTAGGGAATGCTTTTTAATATCCAGGATACATTATTCTGTACTTTATTTGCAGTGCAGTACAAGTCTTTTATAGGACAGACACTTGTATACAATAGATACCTACAGTTATGATATAGTATATTCAGTCTTCCATATTATAAAGTATTTAGCTTGAAGCTGAGGCGTCTTTAGTATTCAGTCTTAAAATTGGTTTCTTTATCCATAGCATAAGCTCTGAATAAATTATGATGTAAATATTTTCCAAAAGCTTTAGTTAATAGAATTTAACTTTTCAGATTTTTAAAAGATTTTTAAAGAAGATTTATTTTAAAAGAAGATTTTTAGTATAGCTAATTTTTTGTTATTCTCTTGAGAGGGGGAAAAATTATATACATTCATATTTATGACACGTCTAAGAAGATTGCAGCATCACTTGCACATGATAAATTTGTCAAAATTGTTTTGTATTGAATCTAGAAGAGTTTTATCTACTGACAATTTTAACAGTATTAAAAACTTTGTGAAAAGGATAGCATTATTTACAAGTACAGTACCTTTGGATAAGACTTTATTTGCAGGTACAGTATCTATGGTTGAAATGCTATTTACAGGTTCAATATACCATTGGCCAAGTATTGTTTTTTTTTGTCTGATCTTCACAGTGTTGGCCGCAGTTAGTGACCATCTCAAAACACTGCATGCTATTGAGATCTTTTTTTCGAGCACTTGATTCATGGATTTGGTTAATTTTGCTGGATAAAAACAGGTATAGTATTTGCAGGTAAAATAATATTTGCAGGCATTTTACATTCTGTCCAGCTTTTCTTCTATCAGAGCAATTTAAATGTCCTCTTGGCAAATAATTATTACACATAATTTTTTCAACTTGGCTTTATTCATATATGAGGATTGAATATATTTTAAATTTCTTAAGTGTTTAAATTGTGAAGTTTTGTATATTGTATGTTCTCCATGACAATATGAGTAATGTACCAATATTATCAGAACTTAATTCATTTACATATGCTCGGTGATTATAGAAAAATTTATACAATTCTTTAATATTTATCACAATGAATTTTAAAGACAAAATACTTGAAATTAATTTTAAAAAATCAATTTTTCAGTGTAGTAATAAAAATGAGTTTTTTTAAAAAACTGATTTATTATTAAATTAAAAACTTGCAATTATCAGAGAAAAATAATTTATCATGAGAATTTTAATTAACTTTTTAATTAAAAGTAAATAAAAAGCTGAATTTCAGACACAACTTTAAAAATTTATTCGAAATTCATAATCTCTTAAAGTTTGGACCTACTGTTGTGTTGAGAAGTACATGGGTTCTATCAGGTCAGCCCACATTGATCTATAAGAAATATTAGCATTTTACTAATTATACTACTTAGATTATGCATCAAGGTTGTGTAGAGATAATTAACTACTTTATTTCAATTTTGTGATTTGTTTAAAGTTTTGAAAAGTTCAGCACTTTTAAATGAAATTTTACATTATATCAATAATAGTATTGGAATTTTAAAACTGACTTTGGATCTCCATTGATTGCAAGGAAATTCATTCTTGAGGAATAAGACATTTTTTTTAATGGTCTGGACTTATTGAGGATGTAAATTTTTTGACTGAGAATTATCACTTAACCCTTCAGTAAATATTTTATTACTGGAAAATTAAATTAGATCTGTGGGAAGTCAGTACCTGAAACCAGGTAATAGAGCATCCAGTACTGAAAAGCTGTAATATTACATTTCATTATTTTAAGTACAAAAATACCATTCTATGAGAGAAAAGGGGGAAAATACTCTTCAGACAAGGCATATAGAAGGAATATTGAATTTGACAGTACCTGCAAATAATCTTAATCAATGATATAATGGCTGCAAATAATCTTTTAATCTTTGACACAATACCTAAAAAGAATAACTTCTGTATAATTAAAAAAAAATATTTAAGTGCTAATTTTACTATATAATTTAAATAGATTAGAATTACAGAATTTTAGGAGTTTAATATAAAATTTGCAGATTTGTGAAATAATGGTTGTAAATACATGTTGCATAAATCCCAATAAGTTGCATTTTATAAATTATGCTTTATCTTTTTTTGCAATGAATTATTCAGATTGATTTTTTTCTCTCTCATATTTCTAGGTGAAGGAACCATCCCAATTGATACAGAATACAGGTTCCAGAGTTGGGATGCTATCCTCCGGGGTGAAAAACTGCGGACAATGTCCTGCAGTGATAAAATTGCACGTTGGAATGTCCTGGGACTTCAGGGAGCACTTCTCAGTCACATCATGAAACCTGTTTATTTGCAGTCTGTTACACTTGGTAAGGTTTGATTTTATTGAAGATGTTTAAGCTATTTGGATTGATGATGCAGAGGGCATTTAAACATTTTTAGAATGATTTCGACAAACAATGTAAAAAAAAAGCAAACATTTTGGAATAAAATTTTTGCCTTAGCATTTGAAATAAGAAATATTATCTATTTTCAAATTTATTCTTCTGTTATATATTGCATACAAATAAGGTTGGAAATTGAAATGTTTTTGCACTTTCCAAAGAGAAATATTCCTGTTTTATAATTTAAAAGCAATGTGAAATACGTGGTGTTAACATTTTTAAGTGTAGAATAATCAACAATATTTATTAGAAAAGGGGGGGAACCAGCAATCACTGATTTGACATGGAAAGGAGAAATCAAATACTCAAAATGGTACTGCTGTTTCAAATATTTCGAAAGTTAAATTGCTGGTAACAAAGAAAAAAGCTTTTATGTAGAAAGTGTGAAATGCAGTCTTTTAATATACCTATAACATCAATAAATCTTTATTTATACTATTCTTCCACGGATTCTGAAACTCAGCACTTTTGCACATGCATCAGGAAGATTTTGTTAAAAAAAGGATGGGAAGAAAGTTGAAAGGAGATGTTTGCATGTAGTAAAAGAATGAACTCAGATTATTCATGGAAGTAGGAGGTGTAATAATTGCTCATTTTTCTGCTTACCTCTCCTTAATGAAGTGTCAGTATCTAAAAGTGCTAATCTTGGAATCTTGAAACGAACAGTAATAAACATGAATGTGTGTTTGTGTGCAGTGGTGTTCTACAGACTAGATCTAGAACTACCAAACTTGGTGCATATATATATATTTTGAAAGGTGAAAATGTGCACCTAAAAGCATTATTAATTTTTGTCAGAATTTTAGTTACAAATGAAGCAAAATTTTGAAACTTTCCTGATATTCAAAAATTTTACTGTAAAAAAATAATTTTTATTATATCTTAAAATAATAAAAATATTTTCAATGATATCAATTTTGAAACACACACACACACACACACACACACACACACACACACACACACACACACACACACACACACACACACACACACACACACACACACACACAAAGAAAAGAAGTGAAAAGAAAAGTTTTCTGTTAATTTTAAAATATTTATATTGATTCAATAATTCTGTAGTATTTAAGGTCAATAAGGTTTATGAATATATGCAGGATGTCGATTCTAATCGGGTCTTGATATGTAATTTTTAAACAGTTAATATTAGGCAAGTACATCTTTTAAGAAAAATAGTGTAAGTGATTTAAAGAATACTTTTTTATACAGTTTGAGGCAATAAATATTTCTCAGTCCTGAGTATTTTTAATAAAATATTTGACACATTTATATATTTTAAATAAAAAATGTTCTACTCTTTTTGTGATTGATTGAATTATGAAAAGTTGAATATCTTTTCGATAAACACACAATTTTCATTTTAGACCTCTCCATTGACAGTCTTGAAGAAAATACCCCAATCAGCGCCCAGAATTTCTCCAAGGCTGATTGGCCTAAAATAATGAAATTATTGATTGTCTTAATGATATTCATAACTCCATAAAAGAGTCAGATTTGGTCATGGAAGATAGAAATGGTTTTTTGATTTAAAAGTTGGACTGTTTCTCTGTTTTTTTAGGGTGAAAGGATTATATAAATTTTAGACTTCAGGAGTGTATTTATTAACAAAAACAAAATATTTCTGATTTAAATCTTTTTGAAAGTAAAACGATAACTGAATTTTATGATGAATCAAAGAATTTTTATTGAGTTGTTTTTTGAGATAATGCATAAATTATAAACATTTTATTTTGCATTTAAGACTTCAGTTTGGTTTCAGCTTAAGTTTTTTATTAATTGAAGATTAATTATTTCTGCTTAAGTTTGAGGATCAAATTTTATAGGAGCCGACAAAAAATAAGGAAAAAAAAAAAAAAAAAAATCATAGTACAATGAACAGATTAGGGTAGCACAATAAGAATAATATGAGTTATGATCATCAAAATTGAAACTTAAAAATATTTTCTTGGTGAAACTATTAAAAGATCCAGTTGTATAAAATATGTAATTGAAAATTTTATTGAGTATTTAATCTATTTTGCCAAAGGAAGCTAATAATATAATAAACTAAAATTTACAGTTAAAAAAAAGTTTAAAAAAAAAAAAAAACCAAGCCAATAACTTTTGCCAAGGTACATGGCTTAACATAAAATAGGTTATAAAACCATATATGGAAACTAACTTTGTGCAAATGAAAATACCTTATGATTCTTAATGAAGCCTGGTTTTCCTAAATGACTGCATCCAAGTAGGTACAGTTACTGTCAAGAAAATACAAGAATAAAATATTATAAACCTGGTCTGTTAATCCAAAGGTTTATAGTACTATAATCAAGTGTATATAAATTACCTTCTTTCAAATTTAATTCGATTCTAAAAAGAGCAGTTCAAAATCTTGCATTTCATATAAAATGCAAAGTTTTGTAATTTTAAAAAAAATATTGTATATCGGAAGTCTCAAAGTTGTATTAGTCTCAAGGATTATGGGAAAAATATTGTCCATAAGGTACAAAATGGTGTGATGGTGCTTGTATTTATCTCTAGTAACAAGATATAACTGTACCTTTTTAGTTTTTTTATAAAGTGTTTTATAATTTTGGGAAAATCCAAGCAAATATTTTGCAAATTTCACATTATAGTCTAAATGGGTTTTGGCTCCTAAAAGAAGCAGTTCAAATCAAAGTGTTTCCACTTCTACATCAAATCTTGCACATCTTTCCTTCCAAATGAAATATCCCCGATAATAATTAAAAATATCACCGTTGTTAGTTTTTAAAATCTTTTAAAGTACTTAAAATGTTTATGCCAATTTTTAAAAATCTATGTGTACATTTTTTAGTGAATAATGTAAATAAATCTTCATATGTCTTGATAGAAAACATATTTTAAATATTCTAATATTTATCTTTTGACATCATTCACTGTGATTTGTTTTTTACATTAAACTTTTAATGACCTACAGTTTTGGAAAAGAATTTTTATCACAGAATCATTTGTAACTGGAAAATATTGAAATGGATATAGAAAAGTAAAATTTCTTATAATATTAACTTTTCTTATAATTTCTTTGATATATCTAATCTTTATTACTGAAATGATAAAATAGTATGTATATAAAACTGCTTTAATATTAAACAAGAATACATTTGGTATATTCTCAGTCTTATTTAATATTGTATATTCTTATTTCAGGTAATTTATACCACCACGGGCATCTGTCTCGAGCGGTTTGTTGTAGGCTTGTGGGAGAACCTGACTTAAATGAGCTCCTTCCAGAAGGGTACCGCCTGAATCATCCGGACCTGGGCCGAGTGATCGTGTGCACGCCTTCGCGTGAGACCGAGAAAACCAAGCCCCACAGCATCAATTGGTGCCACGAGGATGAACGACCGGAGTTGACAAGCGGTGTTAATGGTACCTCTGACGAAAGGTAGCATTTCATTCTTAGAATACATAAGCACCTTGTTTTCATTCTCATGTCAGTTTTCCATTTAAAATCTAAACATTTGATATTAACAGGGGTGTTTGTGCTCCGGGGACTTTGAACTTCGATACCCGGAAATTCCGGGGATCGTCGTTCAAAAGGAAGTAGGAATAATATTGAATTATTTATTTTGATCTGGGTAATTTTGTTTGCTTTGAAAGCAGAAAACGCAAGGTCAGTGTGTGTTGTGAAAACTTTTCCTTTCTTTCTCCAAAGGCAGTGATAATGCATGAAAAGGGGGAAAAAACTTCTTTTTTGTTCTTTCCTTATTGCGAGTTATGACTCATTCCTCCGGTTCTCGGACATTCTCTTTTGGATTCTTTTCGGCAAGTAGGCGCGGCAGAAAAAAAAGGGAGAGACTGCGTTCGACCAGATGTGCGATCACGTGACCTGGGTTCAAAGGTCTTAATTTTGCAAAATTAATGGTTATTAATTTTGCAAAAAAATTAATTCATTGAACTTTTATAATTAGGTCATTCAATACTTCATAATCGTAATTTTTCATCTCCCCCCCCCCCTTCTCGAAACTCCAAAATGTCGGTAGTAAGTCCGTAAAAGTTTCAGGGGATTTTTTGGGGTCCCACAAACACCCCTGTATTAAGTAAAGCTAAGAAAAACATTTCTAATATTCTTCAGCAATTTCTCCCTTCTCCTGCCTTCAGGTAACATTAATAAAACCATGATTAAGATAAATTATTTTTAATGTTTTTATTTTTAATTTTTGCCTATAATTTCTATGTGTGAAATTAGATGACTATAGCTTTTGTTTGTGCTAATGTATTAAACCATAAAATATAAAAATGCATTTTATGCAATTTGATATACTTAGTGCTGTTTGAGATGAAAATATTTTAGTGTAATTGTATAACATTAAAAATTATTAATTATTTATCTATGAATATGGTATATAGGAAATGACACTTTTCTGCAGAAATACAAATTTTAACGTTTTTGAAACTGAATTTTATTCTTGAAATCAATATTTTTATATAATAATTTTACATTATTTTTTAATATCTCAAGCATTTTTTGTATATTTTAATTCATTTTAAATTATAATTTACTCCTCGGTGTTTGTTTTGGCTCAACACATTATTTTATGAAGTTCCTTCCCCCCCCCTCCTAAATTATGCTGTGTCTGATATATATATTCATTTTCATAAAGATGTTTAGAATGTGGTTTTGTAACAAATATTTAGCATCACAACAGTTATAGTTATTACGTATGAAATCAACTGTTTATAGGTACTCAATGCAACTGTCATTTGAGAAAGTAAATGTTTTGAAGATTGTGGATTGCCAACATGCATGTAAATAAATGCAGTTTTTAAAAACTTATTGACCTTTGCATATAAAAAAAACTTTGATATAAAATGACACAGAAAGTTCCATTTTGCTTACAATTTAATTTTAAATAAAAATGAAAATCAATTTTTTTTTGTTCTTAAAATACCTCAGAAGCTAATTTTTCATAACTTATTATGCACCTATCTACAAAAATTAATTTAAACATTGCTTAGAGGCAAATAAAATGGTTTGAAATATTCCTTTAGTAGGAATGGCTACGTAAGCCAGTATATCTGTTTATAGAGTTAGTTAATTTTTATTATTTATTAAAAGCTATATGTAATTGTCGAGAAATCTTCATAGAAACCTCATTATTTTATAATATTTGTGTAAAATCTATTGGGTAGTTTGGATTCTTATCGTATACAAACTTTTTATAAATTTCTCTTCTCTTTATATTGATTGGCTTCCTTCACAATAAAAAGATGGAAAATTTTTTGTGACTGTAAACATTTAGTTGAATTTTTCGATGCATTTGACAATGAATTCGTTAATTTTTAAGCCTGCCATTGGTTTTAAATTGTAAATGATTAGTCTGTTTTTAATATTGAAGTATTTCTGTTGAGCTCTTTTATTTTCTTGTGTAAGAAGTAACAAGATATTACATAGTTTGAAAAACGTGTTTTGGGCATTATGTCTGTCTGTGAATATAACTCAAAAGCATTTTAAGCTAGATGAAAATTGGTAAATTAGCTTTAGACCAAACTTGTAGACTTCTGTCAAATTTTGAACGAAGCCCACACAGCTGAGGACTATCTGCTGTAGAAATGTAGTAGAAGTGTTCTCAGTAACTACAAAACATAGAGAACTAGATAGATAAATTTTAGTACAAAGGTTTATCATCTAAAATGTTGATTCTTATCAAATTCTGAATCAAATTTTTTGAAGGGTTGAATGTTTGTCAATCTGTACATATGCATATATGTGAATGCAGTAACTAAAACAGAATGACTTAAATATGTGAAATTTGGTATGTTATCTCGTGGTTATAACTAATTCTGTATAAGATATTTATTATTTAAAGTTATATTTATTTTCAATTAGTCAGGAAAAAAGTGTCAAATACATATTTGCATGATAGATTCAATAAAGAGTCTGGATTAATGCCACAAGATTTAAGGAGATCTGTCCTACCAGTTTATTTTTTTTAAATATCTTACAAAATATTCCTTTTTCTCAGGGCTGGAGGACAGTTGCAATCCCGTTTGTGCAAGGCAGTTCTCTTTCAAAGTTTCAAGGAGATTGCTACAAAATTTGGAGTTGAACATCTCTCTATTCTTACCTACGGCGAAGCGAAAAGAGCAGCCAAAGACTTCCAAGCAGCAAAAGAGGTACTCTTCAATAGATTCCAGCAGCTGGGCCGTGGCACCTGGATCCGCAAGCCAGAGGAAGAGGAGGAATTTATGTAATCTCTGCTATTTATCAGCATTTAATTTCACATTATTTAAGAGAAAAATCTTTAGTCTTGAAATCAATATAGGTTGCAATGCAGATCTAAACTCTTAATGAAGTTTTATAGTAAGCAATTTGAAGCAGGTGACCATTTCTATATTTGGAGGATTTCTTTACTACTGTTATTCTAATTTGAAAGCTTATGTAGAGTATGTTTTGTGCCATATTCTTTAGTATTATCTATCATTTGAGTTTTTAATTGTTTACTGTTTTTTAGATAAATGTGTATCCTAGCATAATGTTTTATGTTCCTAAGAGATAAGAATTTTAGAAATTGTTGCCAAAAAAATCTTAAGGTAAAAAGGTATAAAAAGTCGCTGTTTCCAAGTTTGAGGTTTTAAATCTTATAGCTGGATAGGTTAAAATTTTACTGCACTTCATCTAATAAATTGAATAAAAAGTCATTCTAATTTAACCTATCGAGATACCTTCTACTCTAGTTAAACATTTACAACACAAATCTTAATCTAATATATGCAGTTTTAAACTCTTTACTTTGTTAGATAGTTTGTAGATTTCTCTCGTGTTATTGACTTTCTTAGGTACAGTTATTCTGTCAGTACTATCTATATTCATTCTGTCTCTATGCATTGTCTAACTGAAGAGGAAGTGATCGAAAAGGATGCTTTCTTTAGTTTTCATCTTTTTAAAAATATTTCTTCTTTAAAGGATTTAAATAAACTTCAATGATTCACAATTTTTATTTGAAACATATCTGCAGATGATTTAAAATAAGTGTAACAGAATAAATCTGCCCTTTTTAATTTTCTCTGGTGTGGTGAGATTTCGGCTGTTATGGCAACAGTGGCAAGCAGGCAGGGGAGTATCGTTACATCACCAAATGCTCTTTTTAACTCCTGAATTTCAGTCCAGATGCATGCAGTATTTATATGCATTAAAACTGTGATAAGATAAAAAAAATAATAAATGGAAATAACAAATCGGCATTTTAGCTAATGTTCAATATGGAGATGCCAAAGTTTCCTAATTAATCTAATCAGGAAGTTCTCAAATTCTTGTACATCCATGTTGAAAGCTGAAATGATACTTGTGTGTAGTGTGCAAACTTGTCAAAGTGGTGTTAAATGTTGTTTTTGTGTATTTACTTAACTGTCCTTTCAGTAATTTAGAACTGCTTATAAGAAAGTGTAAATAGTCAAAATGTATCTGTTGTATTGTCATGTGTTGTCTCAAAACCTGTCAGAAATCGGTGCAGTGTTCTCATTTCAATCAAATGGGAGACACCCTTTGAAGAGGTCCATGCGAGATTTCTCCCATAAATGATACATAATGGACTAGAATTAAAAAGGAATTCAATCGCAGTAGTCTAGTTTCCCACTCTGTCTTTGCTGGATTTCCAGGGAAATTCACTGTTAAATGTTTTAGATCAACATTTAACTGTGATAAAATAAGTATTTCCATATATATATATTTGATAGAACTACCTTTTAAACCGTTAAGTTTTTTTTGTGTTTTGAACAAACTTTATGCCATTGAGATCTTATTTTGCGCATCATGATTTTCTTTTTGTGTTTTTTTTTTCTTTGCCAAGTTTTTTAAGCTGTTTTTGTTACTTTATTTTTAACTGGAGTTTTGTATTTTTGCATTTTACTTCAGTTGGTATCCTACGTGAAAAATTGACATTTTTTTTATGTGATAGCATTTACTGCATTTTACTCAGAGTATGTTATATGTATTTTTGAGTGTTCTCTTGTGAAAAGCAGCTAGTATTTGTTGTAAATATGGTTTCATACGTACTTATTATTTTTATTGAATCATTTTATTTTTCAGCATCATAACGCATTGATTGTTAAAAAAATAGTCTCGAGGTTGTAAATTTTTTTAACGTGTCATTAATGGATAATTGTATAGTAGTCTGCTGCATAGTTCAAATACATTCTTATTTAATTCCATTGACCAATCATTCTAATTATACATTTTTGAGAACATAATATAGAATGAAAAAATTTATAGATTTGTGCTTTTTTTTTGTTGAATTTATTTTCAATTATTTCAATTTTTAACGCACATTTTTTAGCTATATATTTCAATATACTTTTTGAGCCATTGCTTTAATTTTTACATTAGTCTTCCAAGAATATTTCTTTTTAAAAAATCTCTTATGTGTTAGAAATTACATATCTGAAATGTTTTAATGATTATGCTTATGACGACATTAAAAACCACCTAGAATTTCTTTGAATCTTTGAATAAAAATGGCTGCTTAATTCAGCACAAAAATTTCTCTCAATCTTTAATGATTACTTTGATTGAATTAATTTGCCTTTCACTATAATGAAAAATGTTGATGAATTAAATTTTATTTGCTCATTCCTTGAATTGGGACTTGGTTTCTGATTTTCCCCTCCTCTAGATTTAGTTTGAAGAATTTGAAGAGCACTCAAAATTACTAATTCTACATTATAGCAATTGAAGTATAATGAAAATTTTAGGTAAAAATGATATAGAATTTTGAAATTAAAATTTTCGAACTATTCCTGTTAGTAAATTTACAGGATTTTCATAGTTTCAGGAATACTGTTGTAGATAATGCATTTGCCTAACAAAGTTGCATAATAGTTTATTGTAGCAAATTTTGTAGTTTTTTTAAAAATAAAATATGTACTGAAAGTATTCTTGTGTCTGTTTTATTTCTTTCAGTTGTGAACTTGGAAATAACCAAAATTAGAATTTCATTTCTGTTGTTGATCATGGTTTTCTTTTATGAGATTTTCTATCTCAGGTTGTTACTGATTTATATGCAGGAATATTTCACTTTGATACACACTTTTCTGCTGCTTTCGGTTGCTAAAACATTGCGTATGGGTCATCATTTTCACGTTTCTTTGTCTAAATCGATTCATAATCAGAGGCAAATATTTAACAGGTTAAAGACTGCAAATAAATCTAATACGCCTGGGACGGCATGTTTTTGGGGAAACTTGTACATTCTAAAATGATCATAATCTTGTTATTTATAAAGCAGTGACAGACAGGACACACAACCGAGAAAGCTCATGAGCCATCCGTAACAGATGGGACATGAAACACTGGAAAATTCATGAGTGGTCCTTAATGTCTTAAAAGAAGTTACTGTTGCAGATCGTGCCTAACACCATTCATTGCACAAGAGAATATGTTTTACCAAATCTCACACTCGGAAGCATTATTCATATCTGTGAAATAAATAATTGTAAAAATATGAAAATCTTATATAATAAATACATGTTCAAAATATATATTAATATTTAAGAAAACCTATGTAAATATTCAAATTAATGCAAATTAAAAATGTTCATATATGCATCCTATTGCTTGTCAAGTTTGCTTCTAGAGTATTCAAAAATGTGCGGGGCCTGGGAGAGCTCAGAGCGCCGTACGGAATGTGTTAAAGTAATTATTTTTCATTCCAAACTTTAAGTAATTTTTCTTTTTGGTATCTTAAGTATACTATTATAAACATCAAAAGCAATTATTCAGATAAATTGTTTAATCTTTAATTTCATTTTTATGTGATGTTTATAACAAATCAACTCTATTTGTAAAACATCTTAATCTTCAAATGTCATGAAAAATGGGAAAAACGCCTATTTTTATTGCTTTAAGTTATTAGGCTTCTGTGCCAATATCTGACTGGATAAGGAAAAAGGAAAAGTGAAAACATCTTACTTTTGCCTTTTGCTTTTTAAATAAAATACAATCTCAGAGAAAAAAAAATTTAAATTAGAAAATAATAGATATTAAATGAATTTGTGAAATGACTAATCGAAGCTTAATGTAGCATAATTACACTGTAAATAAAAATTTCTTTGAAAAATATTTTACATTAAAAAAAAAAAATCAGTTTTTGCAGTTCTAGTAAAATGCATTATGTAAAATTTCAGTTCAATGTCTGAATTTTTCAAAAAATCCAATCCTTGGATAAAAATCAATTCAAAGACTTTTATTTGTTTGTCTGAAACTCCAACTGAATAAAAATAATTTTTGTTGAACAAAATTTTTAGAATAATTATTTTCAAATTTAATCAAATTTGAACAGACAGAAAAGTGCCTTTAACCATTTTTCAATGCTTATATAATATAATCTTTAAAAATAATGCATATATTGATCTGAAATTTTTACGCATATTTTTTCTTTGTTTTATAGCTTTTTAAATTTTGAGAACTAATCTTTTCATATTTCCTCCTCACTTATCTAGATGCAAATATATTGGGATGGTCATCCCGATAATAAGAAATAAATATATTTTAATGTCAAAATAAAATTTGGCTGGATTATTTAAGTTAATATATTTATATCAAAATTGCATTCTGCCTATTAGAAAGAATTCAGTTCTCATCAATTCTGAACTTAATTTCCAAAATATGTATTGAATAATTCTGAATGTATTCTGATTTTAAAAGTATTCAAAAAACTTAATGACTAAGTGGTTTAAAAATGTTGTGGAAAGCTTAAAAACAGCTAATATTTCTGAATGCATAATTCGGTGTCAAATTCTCTCAAATAAGAATTCACGAAGCAAAAATTCTTTTAAATTAAATATCTTATTTTTACTTAAATGATGCTATAGTTGAATAATGGAAGATTTTATGATAATTTTCCCAGATTATGAGAAAGAAGACTCCTCCCCATGAACTTCTCATTCTCAGTTTATCAAGAAGTGCAACTGTCAAGATAAGTGTTGAACTTTTCTAGTTTAAAACTATACTATATAGATAGAATTAAAAAAAAAAAAAAAAACTTATTTAAAAATAAATGTGTGTTCAAACAATAAAAAGAAAGCAAGATAAAACATCTGTATCTCCTGCTATTAAACATGATATTATGAAAGGAATAAATTTGCAGTAAAAAAAGTAAATATCTCTTATGCATGAAAAATGATGTTAAAAATGTCTGATACAATTAGATGTAGAAATGATTATAATTCGGAATTCTGGCTTTTTTTTTAACCCTTAGATCTGAAATGCTTGAATTTCGTGCTGTTTTTTAATTTCCAGGGCAAATTTATCATTTAAAGTTTAAAAGAAATAGAAAATTTGAGTATCGTCCATTTAAAATACTATTCAGATCATATATTATACACGCGAGTTTACTGAATGGTTTATCATTTGAGAAAGTGTGAGTTTATTCAGAGTAGATTAGAGATTTTTTTTTTTTTTTTTTGACAATGAGCTGCTTAAAATCTTATTTAACCTGTTAACTGGGTATGACGAAATATTTCAAAGCAAAACGAATTGAATGTAAGTTAATTATCCGGTTAACAAATTAATACGAATTGGACGGATTAAAAAAAAAATCCTGATTTTGCTGAAAGGGCTCGAGAAGTCCCACAAAATCCATTCGTTGAGTATTGCTCACTTAGTAAGAAAATAATAAGCCTAAATAATATTTGGGAAACAAGCACTTATTAATCATGCCAAAAAAAAAAAAAAAAAAAAATTGGAAACGAAATTGCTTGTCAGTTCAAAAAAGTCATAATTAATATTAGACTTTATTATTTTAGATATGTGTCTAAAGTAATGAAGGAGTAGATGATATGTAAAGTCCGAAGAAACCAACTTTAATGTCCGAAGATAAACCGATTTCGAAGTTTTTAGTTAAACAACAACCTTTTAAAGCTGGATTTTTATAGGCATTAAAACATGTTGTGTCACATTCGTCTTTTAATGTATTCAATGTTATATCGGAAATATTTTCACATATGTTCACTGAAAGTGAAATAACAAAAATGTACATTAGGCCATACAAAAATGTCGTACGTTATTTGTTAAGGACTAGCTCCATGAAACTGATAGCTGAAAAATCTATGCCCTAATATATGAATCGAGAAAAATGAATAAATAAAAAAAAGTAATTTTGCTTTGTAATTTTTTTTGTGAAGTAATTAAATTATTTGTATCATGATAAGGAAAAGGTTTTATTTCATCTGAGTCCTTAATTTTGTGTGACTTACAATTAAAGAAGTAATATATCCCCACCCCACCTTAATATATAAACATTGTCTTGCAAAATTCTAGATAATAAATAAAGAGAAAGGATTTTTTTTATATATATAAATATCAGAATTCTTTTGATATGCTCTTATTTCAAATAATGTTCAACTGTTGCTTCCTTTTCTTGCTTTTTCCACTCCTTAAAATCGTATTGCATTATTACTAACAAATGAGTGTTATTTTTGCACTTTCGCGTATCTTGAATATACGTACAGGGAAAACGCAAAGATTTGAATGGCAACCCTTTTATCTCTTTTTAGACCTTTTTGAGTTCGAAAAACGCATTTTTGGAATTTGTATGTATTGCCTGTATTGATTGTATTGTATAAATTGAATGTATGTGAACACGATAACTGAAAACACATTGAGCTAGATGGAAGAAATTTAGCATGTGATCTTTAAAGCAAATTCGTAGATTTTTATCAAATGTAGGGGGCCACGGTGGCCTGGTGGTAAGGTCTTGTCTTTGGAACTGGAGGGCCTCGGGCTCGAGACCCGATTCCACCGAAGAACCGACGTGTAAACGAGTCTGGTGCACGTTACATTCATCGGGGCCAAACGTCCTCCCGCTGGTGTGGTGTAGAAGTTTGGAGGGTGGTGGTGGTGCCAGCTCAGTTGCCGTCCTCGTCATCTGACATTGGTTCAAATTGACGAGGTCCGTCCTAAAATAGCCCTAATGTTATTTTAAAATGGGACATTAATATAACTAAATAAACTAAACATCTATCAAATGTAGAACGAAATCCCTTCAGAGAAAGTCTGTCCTAGTGCAAACGAACACGATAACTATAAAACGAAAGAGCTAGATGGATACAATTTGGTACAAAGGTCTAGTATGTAATGCTAACACCTTATCTAATTTTATAAGGGTTGACTGCTGGTCTGGCTTGAAATCCAGTGTTCATTTGATAAAATAATGACGGACCAGTGTGTCTTTTTCTGCATTTTTTATTAACACCCCACAAGACAACACAAAACATTAATCCAGATGACAAAAATGTTAGTTATTGTGGGTTTCGTTTTTTAATTTGCATTGTGATTACCCAAGTCAATTGTTGCCGAAATCCACACGGCGTCTGCCGAGGTATCTTTGTTTTACATTCGTGATCACCTGACCGGTTGGGAGCGCGCATGCGCCAACAACTGCTTACCGGTCTGACTTTCTTATGCATGTAATCGCGATATCTTAAAAGCTCGATGACTTAAATTTGGTATAGGATCTCGTTACCAAAATTGTAATTCTCTGGAAAGTTTTAATTTTAATGGGTCGAAGAAACGGCATCCTAAATGCATTTTGATTATAAAGTACGTAACTCTCGTATGCGGGGTTCTGAAAATAAAAATCTGAGCACTCGTAGCGTTCTCGTCTTGCCCACGCTCCACAATTTTATGGAGAGAGAAGAATGATAATTACTACATTAGTAAGTATCCGAGAAAATTTAGAGGAGACCATCCTCATTCATATCACCTGAAAGTTTTTGACATTCTTTTTCGGCTTAAATGAAATATAATTTATGATTTCCTCGAAGTGGAATGTTTATTCGTGCTTTAATACCCCGGGTTTTCTTCTTTGAGAAATTACGTTCTCCAAACATTAGAATTTCTTTTTATTTTTGAGTATGTGTGGGGTTCTATTCCGTATTTGTGCATACCATCATATATGCCACATTACAAGCATACCACGGTCACATTGCTCGTAATGACCAAGTTCTCCCTTAAAACACGCATATTATCATCATCTAGTGAGGGGAAAAAATGAGCAGGGGTGTTTGTGCTCCGGGGAAACCCCGGAATTCCGGGGATTTTGAACTTCGATACCCGGAAATTCCGGGGATCGTCATTCAAAAGGAAGTAGGAATAATAATGAATTATTTATTTTGATCTGGGTAATTTTGTTTGCTTTGAAAGCAGAAAACGCAAGGTCAGTGTGTGTGGTGAAAACTTTTCCTTTCTTTCTCCAAAGTCAGTGATAATGCGTGAGAAGGGGGAAAAAACTTCTTTTTTGTTCTTTTCTTATTGCGAGTTATGACTCATTCCCCCGGTTCTCGGACATTCTCTTCTGGATTCTTTTCGGCAAGTAGGCGCGGCAGAAAAAAAAGGGAGAGACTTCGTTCGACCAGATGTGCGATCACGTGACCTGGGTTCAAAGGTCTTAATTTTGCAAAATTAATGGTTATTAATTTTGCAAAAAAAGTAATTCGTTGAACTTTTATAATTAGGTCATTCAATACTTCATAATTGTAATTTTTCATTTCTCCCCCCCCCCCTTCTCGAAACTCCAAAATGTCGGTAGTAAGTCCGTAAAAGTTTCAGGGGATTTTTTGGGGTCCCACAAACACCCCTGAAATGAGTTAAATATTAAAGTAAAATAAAAACTCAAACATATATTTTAAGTGTTGTTGTTGTGTGTGTTTTTTTAAACATTTTTAATTTTTGTTTCTATATGCTTGCTTCTCTTTTTTTCTAACTAATGATATTATAGTATGTTACTATAAAGGGAAAGGAATTGGAATTGATATTAACTTTGGATCTAAATAACCTTTTGCTGTGTATACCCGACAAGATGATGTGTGAAAATCATGATTATGATTAAGAATTAAATGTATAATGAAGCAGTTTACGGAAATGGGCGGCAGGAAGTTATTGGCCGATATGTTGAGGACTAAATGAATAGCATTATAAATATGTCATCATCACATGCGACTACCTAGACCTCTGCCCCCCCCCCCCTCTCCCCGAGGAAGACGTGCGAAAAATTTGAATGATCTGAATATCATTGACAAGAATTATGGTTCCTAAGAGCCCTCACCGGTCACGGTACAACATCTCCCGTCCGAAGCCTGTTCCGTTATCGGTAGCCAACCTCACACCATTTTTGTACATACCAGGGCCAGGAGAACCAACTACCATATGTAAACATCCCCATATCTGCGGTGTCTCCCGGGAATCGCATAATAAGCCTATAGAGAATTTCTTCTTTAATTAATGGAAAACAATTGATTTTTTTCTGCTTTTTGGGAATTCTAAGTTTCATATCAAAACACAATATATCTATTAGTTTTTGTCATCTTTCTCACGAATTCTCAGCTTTTTTTGATCGCCACATTTTAGTGAAAAACCATTGTCCAGAATCGGAACTCCAGAATTCAACTGGTAAATAGAAAAATGTACGCACAACAGTTTCCATAGTTTAAAAGTATTTCTCTCCCTCCATAAAAAAAGAAAAGAAGAAAAGCTGATTTATTGAAAAGGCTGGCAATTCCAAACAATGATGCAATGAACATAATTTCTTTTAAAGAAAAATTTATACTTTTTAAATTAAAATTTTGAAAACGCTTCCTTGTATGCAAGTATATGATATTCATATCTTGAATAATTTGGAATTATGTTTAACTTTTACTTATTGTAGTTTTTCCTATTTTCGAAATCGTGTCACGATCATTTCTGATGAATTCTAGGTCTATTGTAAACTTTCCCTATCTACTTAAAATTTGTTATAAGAAACTGAGGCGCCTGAAGCTTACTTCTTGAATATGTTTATAATGCACCAAATCATGTTAGGAACGTATGTAACATTAGAATTCTTACTAATATTTTGCAACAACAGTTACGTTTTGGATTTGTTGTTAGTCTTTTGAATGAAGAAGATATTCTAAAGATTTCATTATGATTAAACTCATGCCAGAGCTTTAAAATTAAACTTGCCTGTAAAATTTAATTAATAGAAATATGAAATATTATTGATTAGTGTATTTTAATTTTGCGATTCATAATCAAATTACTTAGTAATTTGCAAATGAAAGGTGGTCACTTTGTACAGAATATATTTGAGAAATTTTCCTTAGGCAGTGGCCTAAGGAAAATTATTTCCTTTATTCAATATTTTCAGAGCAAGTGGCAGACTTGCTCTGAAAATATTGAATGCCAGGAGATAGTGGGACCCCATTCATATCTGCATTGTTGTCATTGAATTTTTATAGCAAATTGGATAAAATTCGTAAAAAAATATAAGAATTGAAACACAAAGATGCTAATATTATATCTGTGTTAATAAATGAACCGAAATTCTGATTAAACAAATGAAAGTGAAACTCATAAACACTTTTGACGCTATAGAAATCATAGATTTTCCTCAAATCATGCTTACAAATATTGAAAGGGTTTTCCTTCCTCCAAATGACCTGCATCTCATGTTATTCTTTGTTAGATAAAATGAACATATTCCAGAGCTCTCATACACATGTTTATTTGCCGAGGTATTTACAGAAGGGAGTGGTTGTTGTTTTGTAGAGCAGACCACCCCGCCGCCACTGAATGAAGCAGTATCGGCATGATTTTGTGGCCGACTGCTGCCTTTATCATAATCCATCCGTATCATCGACCAATTCACCAAACTGGCATCCTCTTCGTGGCGGTTGGCTTCCAACCACATGATGGTCAATTTCTGACCTTCCTCCTCATCTTCCCATACACCTATCAACCTGTTAAACGAAGAGCAGGCCACCACTTTGAGAAAATCTCCTCGAAATTCTCAAGATTCCTCCAAATGTGCACAAAAGAAAGGCAAACACTTTTAAATAGTTGGCAAAAAAAAAAAAAAAAAAAAAAAAAACACCTATCAATTTTCAACATCATTTTTTTCCGTATTTTATGATTTTCTGGCACCATTAATACTGGGCTTAAGTCATTATTTTCAACTTTTAGATTCTTTATTGGTTCTAAGATTTCCACGTATTCTTTTAAATAACGATAAACTGTTCCAATTCCTCCACAGATGCAATTATTTTCCCGCATTCTTCCAAATCTCTGAAAGTATACAGGAAATCTCCCGTGCCCTGATATAATTTGGATTATTAGTGGATGGTATTTTATTTCTGGATTAGGAAGAAAATTTACTCTTCCTTTTTTGGATATGTATCATTTGTCAGACATATTTATCTTTATATCTTCTCTTAATTCTGATTTTAAGAAACTATTTGATTTGGGGGCAATTATATAAACACTCTCTTTCTGTACCATTCATTTTGCACATTGATCCACCCTTTCATTACCATATATTCCAATATGGGCCTTAATCCAATTAAACTCTACCCACTTGTTTATTTTTATATTTTTTAATCTTTTCTTTTACGGTCTTTATTTCCGTATTACAATTGTGAGAAACTTGTAGGACTGACAAAGAATCTGAAAAAATTTAACATTCCTGTTCGACCTCCATCCTTTCACAATATTCAATAGCCATCTTTAGAGCTTGCACTTCTGCCTGGAAAGATTTGTATCTATTTTTCCCCCATAGTAGTAAAATACTATTGCAACTCCTACTTTACTATCGTTTTTCGAATCATCTGTAAAAAATTCTATCTATGTTTGGAATTTTGATTTGATTACCATAAATAAACCACTCTGTTCGAAATTTTCAAAAGACATTTTATAATCTTCACTGCGGAAGCACGTGTTTACTATTCTTACTTCATTACTAGTAATTCTTATTTTTATTCATTGGATCTTGCACAATCAAACTGCTTCATACAAAAATTCTGCAGATTTAAATTCTATCTGGGGAACAAGGGGTCATTTATATATAAGAATTTGGAGCATAGATGACGTATGCTGATATGCTGCAAACTTTTTAAATACGTGGGAATAGTCGATAATTTTCACTTGGTGTAAAGCTGCATCTAATGTCGATGTTATCAATACTTGAGTTAAATTATGTCTATTTAGAGAGTTGTAGATAAAAAAGCAGTGATTGTGAGGACTTCAAATTTAGATGCTATGCATTTAAGAGTAAGGGAAAATGAATGCTGCCAAAAAAATTTTCAGAAATGAATGGTGAATAATTCCACATTCTGAGTATAATTTTGCCATCGTCAATTTCTAATTGCCTTAATCGTGGTGCATAGCAATTGCAAATTGTTAGTGGTGTTGGGGAGCAAAAACACTAACAATAGCCTTAAACACCAAAACGTTTCATTAATGTATAGAATGTAAGATTAAAATTATTTTAATAAGATTCTAAGATTTTTTTAAAAGTAATTTATACATTTTTTTAATCATTTACTTCTTCATTTTCTAAAATCAATGGTACCAACACACTCTGTTCTTGGTCCCTTTTTACTTCCCTCTATATGAAATGTAAAAAGTACTTTAATCGTCGAAAAGTTTAAACTCGAGATTTTGATGAATGTCTATGTTTCAGATATTTCCGCGTTCGAAAAACATATCCAGAAAACAGGTCCCAGAGCTTGGCGACAAACTTGGTGACCATTTGGCGACTTGGCGACGAATTTGGCGACTTTGGCGCCAAAATAGATTATACCCGAAACATCGAGAATTTTCCCGATCCGCCCTGTAGGAACCGAGTTACGCCTCGAACGTTCCTGATTGGTTGAGAGGCTTCTAGCCCCGCCTTCTCAGACCTATAAAAGGAGCTGCAATTGCCGGGGAGTAGTCGTGAATTGAGGAGTCGTGAACCAGATTGGAGAGTAGTCGGAAGCGACAGAGAAGAGTAGTCGGAATCGACGTTAAGAACTGGCCTTCCAGAGATAAGCGGAGCAGCGACGGAGTGAAGCTAGTGCTGAACTAAGATGTGCGCTACTGTCTGCAGTAAAGTCTGGTTGTATGCTGCACGTCTCGGCTGAAGATAATCGTCCTCTGTGCTGTATATAGTTGTCGTCTTTGTGCTGTCCTGTGTGTCTTCTTGTAAAAAAACGTCGTTGTTTTATTTCCTACTGCCGCCTGCTGATTGAGCGTTCTCCACACCATATAACTCCCACTATCCAAACGAACCCGGAAATTTCGTAACAATATTTTTAGAATTATGCCTGTCTGTGAATAAGACAACGCAAAAACAGTTTGGGCCAGGTGGATGAAATTTGGTATATGGTCTTTGCACCAAATCTGAATTAATTTCTATTAAACTTTGAATGAAATCCATTCGCAAGAAGTCTGTATGTCTGGCTGTCCGATTATTTCAACACTATAGCTACAAAACGTAAAGAGCTAAGCAGATAAAATTTGGCTCAGGAATTTATCATCTCAAATCTAAATCCGTATCCAAGTTTGAACAAAATCCGTCAAGGGTTTGATAGTCCGTCGATCCGTACTTTCTCATGCATGCTAACGTAATAACTTAAATAAATGAAATTTGGTGTTGGATTTTGTAATTGCAATTGTAATTCCGTGTCAAATACATTCCGTGTCCGTAAGCGGAAAAAGGTGTCCAAAATACATATTCGGCTTTTGAGTACTTGTGCAACTAGCTGCCATTCTCTTTCAAAAATACGAGATAGACCGAGTTTCAACATTACGAAGCTCATCTCAAAATAGCCCAAGTGTTGCTTTAAAATGTAATATTAATATAACTAAAACAAGTGTTTAATTGGCAGAACCAAGAAATTATTTGAGATGCACAAACGAAGAAGTTCTTCTTTACTTTGGAGGGAGAGGAGTGTGCACTTGGCAAGAGGTTTCTAGAAATTTAAAGTAGAATTTTAATTAATTAAAAATAAACTGTATTTCAGTGTTTTCCCACGATATTTTCCGAAAATATTATTGTCAAAAAGGAATTTATGATGTTTTAAAATTTAAGAAATTATGTTTTTAATGATATTAGTTTAATAGTTGTAAAATGTTTTCTGAATTTATGCAATTTTTTGGGAATTTTTTTTTCCAAATTTTTAACAATAGATAACAATGTTGTTTATTAGACGAATAAAGAAGTGATGTTTCAATACCGCAATGTATATATATATATATATATATATATATATATATATATATATATATATATATATATATATATATATATATACCGGGTGCGGCATAAATTCGTGCAAAAAGTCATAATAAAAAAAGTAATGCTCGAAAAAAATTGCGGTTTGCGGGAATATGTTCAGAGAGCCTTTGAATTTCGTTATTTCCATTAAAAAATGTATTTAAAAATGATCGACAGATGGTGCCTCACACAGTCATACCGAGACGGTTTATGCAAATCAGGAAAACAGAGCACAGTAATATTATAGTACATTTTATTTTAAAGCAAAAGATGCTCAACATGACCGCCACCACAAGGTATTAAGAAAGTGAGGCGCGTAACTACGCCTATTACAGCTGCGTGTAACATGTTGGCATGGATGCCACTCACGGCCAATTGAATGGCATCTTTCAGTTCCATCAAAGTGGCAGGAGAGCCCCGGTAGACACGAGACTTCAGGTATCCCCACAACCTAAAGTCCGCTGGTGAAAGATCTGGCGATCGTGAGGGCCACACATTCTTACATACTCTGCTTATCACTCTGTCCTCAGTGAATGTGTCTAGGAGAAACGTCTTAACGGAACTAGCAACGTGGGGCGGGGCACCATTTTGCATGACGAAAGATAACGAAAGATAACGCACGTCTTTGCTGCAAAGCAAGCATAACTTGGTCTCGCAAAAGCCTAAGATAGCGTTTTGCAGTGACGGAACAGGTTTTCCAATCGGTTACAGGACAACGCTCTTCAAAAAAGAAAGGGCCTAGTATGAAGGACGCAGTGAAACCGCACCAAACAGTCACATGTGGAGAATGTAGTGGTTTGGTCGTGTACACACGAGGGTCGAGGATTTGATGTTGCCCAGATGCGACTGTTTTGCATATTGAAGTCACCATGCAATGAAAAGTGGGCCTCATCTGCCCACATGATGTTCAGTAACCATTATGGGTCATGTTCCATTTGTGCGAGCATCCATGTTGCAAAGGCTTGTCTTTTCTCGCAATCTGCTGGCAACAATTGGTGAAATGCCTCTATCTTGTACGGATGCAGCTTCAAGATTTCGTGCAGAATGCGTCGGATCGACCTTTCCGGGATTCCTGTTATTTTACCTGCTTCACGTGCACTGGAACTCCCCGTTGAAGTCTCGGCTGCCACATTTCTCATGACCCTTTGGACAACAGGGACGCGGTCAGTGCTGACGGATGGTCTGTCACTTCGTGGACGATCCTCTTATCTTCCCGTTTCCTCAAAACGGTGAACTAAATTCAATATCCCATTCAATGAAATTGAGTTTTTCTTCTCCTTAATTCCTTTCACCGTCCGTAACTGTCGCAATGCTTTAGTCGTCTATTCACCGTTCTTATAGAACAGTTTCACCACTAATGCTCGATCCGGTAGCGGTAGCATGCTACTGGCGTCGAATGACAGATCCATTTCCAGCCTTATGTTTTATAGCTATACTGATTTGCATAAACAGTCTCGGTATGACGTGTGAGCGCCATCTATCGGTCATTTTTTAAATACATTTTTTTAATGGAAATAACAAATCCAAAGGATCTCTGAACACATTCCCGCTAACCGCAATTTTTTTCGAGCATTACTTTTTTTTATTATGATTTTTTGAAGTTTGCATCATAGTGCTGTATATAGTATAGTATAGTATAGTATATATATATATATATATATATATATATATATATATATATATATATATATATACTATACTATATGATGCATATGTGTATATATATAATATACACATATGCATCATAGTGCTCTTTATATATATATATATATACAGCACTATGATGTTATGGTTCTAGTGTGTATGATGTTATGGTAGTGAAAAATTTTGAAACAATAAATATAATGTATGAAAGACAATTAAAATAATGAGACTTCAAATTCTGCCAATTTCATGGAATCATGGGCATGAAATTATATCTACACGATTTAATTAAAATTAAATATAACTAATATCCCTGATGAATAAATTGGTTGCCCAAATAATTTTTCACGAAACTTTTAATTAAACATTTTCCTAAACCAGAGTGTGGAATCGTAGCTTGGCGTCTTGTTCCTTTATTCTATTTTCAAACACATTCATAGTTTAGATTGTCTGAAAAAAAAAAAAGCGCCATATGTCTATACAGAATGAGGTGAAATGAAGACAGGACTCAGGAATGGTAACATACACTTTAATGGTACGAAAATTTTGAGAAATATGGGAATTATCAAAAGATTAAATGGTACATTGACACGTATTGAAAACTTCATACATAAGAAAGGAGGAAAGGAAACGGGGAATTTTTACAACTCTGATTTGGAACATACACATGCTAGAGAACAGCACAAATGGATCAGTAAGCTCCTTCATTGGCTTTGAAGGGGACACTTTTAGTGATATCGAACAAATATAGAAAAAGTGAGCTTTCAGAATACGTTACTTTGTTCAGTAGGTAGAACATTGATTAATAGGATATGTAAAATGTACAGTAATCAAAAGGAACATAAAAGAGTTCAAAATAAAGAAGCTCACTTACATGTACACAGTTACATACAGCTGTAGGAAAACACATTAAATGACTATAATTTAACTACAAAAAAAAATACATTTCAGCATAATAATTATAGTTGCTTTTATATAGCTGTTTCAGTTTTGAATGAAAAAGATGGTTTGATTTAAAACTTATTCAATTTTTGACCGGTATTAGGAATTGTTCTGGTATCTATGGGAAATTAAATATTATTAGCTTCTTATTTTTAATTCTTTGTTTTATATTTTAAAAATAATGAAATATTAATTTTAGTAATGTAACCACAATTCGAATTCAAATTTTATTCAGTCTTTCGATTTCTGCATACACTTTTCTTCAGAATTTGAGAGCTGGAATGGCAATGCATTTTAACCCGTTCCGCCTCAGGTACGAGACAAATTTGTGATTGCGTAATATGGTAGACATTCTATATTTTTGTTCATATGAGTCATTTTAGACATATGAAATCTTGATCATCCTTGCAAAACACGAGATATTCTGAAGCTGGAAGGATTTAATATATTCTTTTCATTAGTTTTTACTGTACTGAAACCTTATAAACAGGCATTTAGAATGCGTAAAGAAAATATTTATTAAAAGAATTTTTGCACATCAAACAAATTATAAAATATGTATATAATGTAATCGGAAATTTATGGACTGATTCAAAGATTTTTTCTTATTTACTAGAATTTGATTAACCTGCTTTTATTTAATCACTGAAAATAAATTGAATAACATGATTTTACTCATTTATGGAAAATAAGTTTGATTAACATGATTTTGCTTAGTTATTGAAAATAAATTTGATTCATATGATTTTTAGTTTCGTTTTATTGTAAAATGCACTATAATTTTTTGAATTTTCTTATTATGAATACCAGTTATCAATGCGTTCTAATATACCGAAACGAAGTTTGTATCAGATACTGAACATATTAAAGGAAAAAACGTATACTTGACCTGTGATTTGAAATGATAGAATATACATCGACATCTTATAAAAACATTAATTACATCTAGACTAAAATTTTTTAATTTAAGAGCTTAATCCATCTCTTTTCAGTTTCCAAATCTTAATTGAAAGATTTGTGGTTGACTTCGGATTGGATATTTTTAGGTAAAACTGCAATGGAGGTTTCTTAAAAATATGTTTTTAACATTTCCGTTCATAATTGAATATTGTTGCTTTAGTTGATTCACTTAACCTTAATAGTTTAAATAAATCAAAACTTAATTCACACGAATTAAAATTCTTGAATTTTTCATTATTCATGAAAGTAGAGAATCAAACGTATTGATTATATACTTAATTAATTAATTATTAATAATACTAATTCGTAATCTACCTGGATAAAGATAGAGTGAATACTTCATCTTTTTGTTGGTCCTTGATTTAAAACTTCTTTTAAAATATTTGCTTACAAGTAGCTTTCGTATAAAAATGAATATTTATCATAATTGATATAATTTCAGTTTTCGAAAGAGGATAAAAATCTAAAGAATTTGATCTAATATTATCTATTAGTGGACAAGATGAAGGCACCACTGTAGAATTTTTTATTCGTATTCGAATGGTTGATTTTGTGCTTGGTTAATATTCTAACGTTTATTCTTTTAAAAAGTACTACGTACATAGTTCTCATTTGAGGTATACAATATATTTATCAAAACCATATTTTTTCTTCAAACTACGAATATCAAATTTAATTTCGATTCAAAAATGCTATCAAAAAGTACACATTTTTTTTTTCAAAAAGTTAACTCCTTTACAATGTACAATGAAACTTTTTTGTATACATTTTAAGCTAAATTCGCTGTGTGTGAAGGAATACTAGTTTAATAATATCGTTTTAAGAATTCTAATGGAATTAATAAGTGGTTCGCAGTTGATTGAATTTGATGTATTGAATGATAAGAGATCTGAAAGGCAGTGTTCCCTCGAATTGGATTAAAAAGAACTCGCAAGCAAGAAAAGCTCAGCCTGGAATATGCGAGAAAGAATCGTTTGGTTCTATCTAAAAAACAAACAAACGATTAAATTGTTTCAGTGAGATGGTTATCTTGATGAAGATTCTTTAGCTTCTATATCAATATTTTGATATGTAATTTACTTTTAAAATAGAAGGTAAAATATCAAAACACTGTAGATGCAACCTTTTAAGCTAAAATTACATTCTGAGCTTCACTGGAAAATAATAATTTTGAACAGAGATTGTTTTGAACTGAAAGTGCAGTGAAAGCAAGTTAATAATAAAGCAGTCACATTTTGTCCCACTCTTTTTTCAATTATTTGTATTCAATAAGCTAAATAAAATTTTGATTTTTTAATCAATCAACTGTTAATTTTGAATGGGAAATTATTTTACACGAAAATTTTAACAGGAAGATAATTGTTTTATGCTCTGCCTCTCAAATCGAACAATGGAACAAACAGAACAGATATCTTCTGACAGCACTGGAATGAATTACTATTTGCTAATGATCCACCACAAAATCTGTTCTTATTTTGCTCGGGTGATTAAAATAAATTTCATGAAAATTTAAAAGAAATTTTTATTTATGAAAATTTCAGACTGATTGATCTGTATATCTCAAGTCTTTTGATGGCTTCATCAGTTTCGATTCATATCCTCCATTGATTTCAGTAATACTTTTGAAAATGCCGAGTCTGTTTGAGTCATTTCGTAAAACTTATTATTTGATCAAACGCTTCTTTCGGGAACTGTAAACGCAAATGTTTTTGGAAAATATGGTTTCTATGACAAGAAAAGTCATTTCACTATGGAATTGAATATGTTTGGGATATGAATATGTCATTTCAGTGTATTTGCAAAGCATGAGAAACTATCAAATGCAGCAGCGAATATATGGAGTTTTAAAATCAGCCAAAATATCTAAATTTTTAAATAGAATAAAAGATGGGAGTTGTGCACAAAAGAGAAACATTGACATGTGTGAAAATCGCTGATGCAACAGCAATATGTCCATAAAACTCAATAATTAAAGATTTATAACATATGAAATAAAATAATTCAATTTGATATTCTGACTAGAAATGTATATAGATGTACAATAAATACCCCATACAGCTATGGTAAATATCAATCTAAAATTATTCTACATTTCAAAAATGAACAACTAAAATGTTACTACGTTAAAGAATGAAAACCATTCCTATACATTGCATTTATGCAGCTTAAAACGAGCAGCAATATATCATAAATCAAATAAAAAAAACTTAATTTACAGATATTCTTTATAACATTTTGATCGCTGAAACACACTGGCAAAAATTCTGTTGAACATTAACAACGTATGATTACCATTTTTATATTAAATCAATAATATTTTCGCCAGTTTCAAACTTCCATTGAAATATTTATCAGGTAAAATTCTTAAGAGCAAACGATTTTCTTCTTCGATCAGAATTTAATACACAAATCATTTTCTATCCTAGAATACTCGAATAGCTTCAAGAATCTGCACTATTTGTGTAAATGCAACTCAAATGTTAAAAAGCTTACTTTGATTGTTAAAACACAGCTTATTTTTTTCATTTCCTTGTTTTCGAAGAAGAAGAGTTTTTGTTTTTATTCGTAGTTCTAGTTGCTCTTGATACTGTTCTTGAGAAAAAAAAAATCATTTTTATTAACAGGGGGAATTGGGATAAAGGGGGATCGGACAGAAGAAAAGAAAAACTCATTCGAAAAACGGACGCTCGCTTCCATCTCTGCCACGACAAGGGATCTTCAATCTTTGTACAAGAGTCGACAGATTCGAGAGAGTATCTCAGAAGTCCTCGAATTCTTTGGGGCATTTTTCGGTGGTCGCGATGAACAGTGCCTCTTCATCGTATTCATCGAAGTTGCTCGCGTCGCCCGGGCCTTTGCTTGGTGGAATGAATGGAGCCTCCACCTGGAAGAAGAAACAGTGAAAATTATTGCTTTCGTGATTCGCAATAATTAATTTAATAGCGAAGTTTGGTGCCTGGTTATTAAATAACTTGAAGACACAGGTTTGTTTTTTTGTGGTTTATTGGTAACAGAAACGTAACATCAACAAATTAAAGACTGAAAAATTTCTTGATAAACAAAAGGCACGTGGTTACGCCTTCCAAGACAATTCAATATTAATGCGTACATCGTATCCAAGAAAATACTACAAGGTTTAGCAGGCCTAGAGAGTTACACATACCATAATATTCGGCAGAGAGCCGAGATCACACCCAATATAGCCCATGATAATCAAGTTCGCTTCTGGAATAAAAAGAAAATATTCTAGCATTAACAGTAAGACCACGTGGTATTTATATGATTGACAGCTGGCTCCGCCCAAGAAGATCACGTGGTTAACAAACAGCAAATCGTCATTGCAAAATGGCATTTCTTCATCCATTGATCATCACGAGGGAAAAAATAATCTTAGCCAACTGAATCCAGAGAACTCATGTTCCAATCAATTACGAATTAAATTTATCGACCTTCAATGAAACAATTTCGCTTCTGTAGCAGTTTCTTAGAATTCGATCGTGCAGTCGGATTCTAAAAAACGGCAACATAAGCAAAGTTAAGGAAACGTTTAAATTTTAGTTAGTAGCCTTTGGGACAACTGGTGTTGCTACTCCTAATAAGTTTTGTATTTCCTGTTTATTTTCATTTTAGAGTTTGCGTTACATCTTATTCTAATTTGGAATCTGGCAATCCAGTTTTTGATTTTAGTAGAATATGTTGTGTTTGCTTTAAGATAAGATTTTTCACATTACTTTATTCATTTCTTTGATATACGGATCATTTGATCAATTTCAGTCTACTTCATCTGTAAATACTTTGATCAGTTTCTATCATAATTATGTAAATAGCCTTATGAAACTCTCTGTCTTATGTTGTGCAAAAATAAACTGATTCCAAAACAGAAACGAAAGTAGAGCCCCGAGTCATAATAACTAGTTCAGTGGGAGAATTCTTTGCGTTATCTGTATACAGGATGTTCTGAAAAAAATGTAATAAGAGTATATTTTTTTAATTATTTCAATGAGACATATAGAATCTGGAAGACCGAGCTTCGTTCGGGTTTTTTTTTTCTTCTTGTAAAATCATAAATAACATCCTATTTTAAGATTCGTTTAACGTTATAGGAGAAATCTAATTAATTGCAAACACGGGATCGAGCATGAGAAAAATGTATGGGAGGCCGCTATTACATTAAAAAACATGTTCTTGTTTCTGCTACCAACAAATTTTTCATTTACTGAAACATTTTCTATTGATTATAATAATAAAAAGCGATCAAATTACTTTATATTCAAAATACGACAGTGAAAAAGTCACCCCCCCTCCAAAAAAATTCTTTATCATGAAAAATAGCAACAAATAAAAAGTTGCCAAAAGTTAAGATCGCAAAGAAAATATTGAAATACAAATTTTCCTATTTCGTTTTTCGTCTTGATCACTTTTAACAGTATACAAGGATTTAGTAAACCATTTCAATTGTGTAAAGATTGGAACATTAATTGCAGTTGCTACGTGACTTAAATTATAATTTGACTTTTGAATTAAAATTTTTAATTATTTGATCTATTTACAAAATATATTTCATATAGTATTTCCCGACATGTTTCGTCATAAAAAAATATTAAAAAACTTGTCAACTTCTCGCATTTTTACTTTTGCAATTTAGATATTATTTTCTCCATTGCATTCATCTGTATACAAAAAAATTAAGCAAATTTATATTTTGTATCTTATATCTATCAAGGTTTTTTTTTATTTTTTATTTTTGTACAATTAAGAAATTTCTTTTAAGATTCCCCCCCCCCCACACACACTTTAAGTAAGTTTTCCGTTTTGTTATCAAAAGTAATTTAAATAACATGCGATAACAACCGACTTCTGTCGTAAATGTGATGCCAATAGAAATATTCAATATAAACCTTGAAGGTGTTGCCAAATCTTAACCGCTTTATCCATGGCTCCGCTTGCGTTTATTTGTTCTATATAGATTTGTGGAAAAAAGCAAAACGCATATAATTTTGCATCATGAAGTTTGTGGAACTTTATATTCATCCTCTTAAAATGTCTGGAACCTTTAATTTGAATAGTAAATTATTAATATTTTGATTTAGGATAAATCACAAAGCTTAATCTCATCGTTTCCTACAAATATGTGTGGTGCAAGCTACATTATTCTAGCTTTTGGAACTTTGTTAGCAGCAAGAACCATTTGCCTTCGTTCCATTGGATGTCAGAAATGTTTCCTGGCATTTTTTATGCCATCACACAATTTATTATTTAAAAAAAACGATTCTAGGTGGAATCAAATCTAATTTCAATTTTATTATGGTGGTCATTAATAAATATATTTAATAGTGTTGCCACTCACCATTAAGTTTTGTATTTCCTGTTTCTTTAATTCTACTCTTAGCTAATTCCAACTTGGAATCTGGCAACCTCTTTTTAGTTTAGGTTACGAAAAAAAAAAAAATGGCTTTTTGATGTGATTACGTTAACTTACGTTTTTTAATAGTATTTATATAAGTTTTCATCAATATTATGTACGTATTCTATGCAGAATAACTTTCTCTACTGTAAATAGCCTCATTATCTCTGTGTCGTGTTGTGAAAATAAATACATTTAAAACAAAAGGAGAGTTTGCATTGAGTCATAACAAATAGTATTTTATCTTCCTTTGAATATTAATAATAATGTAATGTGTAAAGCTTCTTTGGAACTTCCGTTCTAGAACTTGGCAACATGCATTTGGTCATGAGAAAATTATGAAATTTCTAAGTTGTAGCTCCTTTTTTTCCCCCTTGATCAGAGAGCGCCCCCTTGTGGCGTTTTACAGAAGCCCCTTGTGGCGTTTGCAGACAAGCAGTTGAACGGGAGACCTGCATCCTGAGTTCGACTTTTTCCTATGCGCAACCCTTGCGCTAACGCCGAATGCTTTCGGTTGGAAACGGTGGAATCCCTCCACCATACTGTTTACTTTAACCTAATTGTCTACGTGTGTTTGTAAATTTTGTAGTGTAGCTGTGTTTGTGTAGATTAAAAATATTATATTAAAACCGGGCAGTTCATTGGAAAATCATAACACACTCACTATAAAGTTAATATTGGCAACTTTAAGAAAATATCAATTTTTAAAGAAGACGACCTAAATAAAATTATTTTTTGCTTTTGTGAACATTTTGAAATCTACATTGCATACTGCTTTCGAAACCACGATATTAAAATCTTCTTTAAGGTTTAATAAAATATTCACAATCCAGTATTTGAATTTTGAGTCCTAATGATATGACAGTAAGGATTAATAGAGTGAGGGGAAAAAAAAAAAGCCCAAACTACCAACATTTTGTAGTCTGTCAAAGTTAGAAGAAAATCTGCGCCGATAGTTTAAAAAAAATAAGACTTAGAAGTCGGAACGATAAAATGTAATATAATTTATCGCGTGAAATAAAATCTTATTGATTGAAATCGAGTCATGAGCTAATAAATAGCAACGAAAAAGGCAAATGAAACACTAAACATTTGCGTACTATAATATGGAACAAAATTAAAGAAAACAAAAGAAATTGCGACAGTTTTAAACGATAGCATTTAAAAATAAATTACTGAGTGTATATATATAATGATACTACTTAAACCTTAATTGATTTCTTGATTTTTATACTGGTTTGCCCGGGTTACTTTATTTTAAAATTTTCTCTTATTTCCTGATCCAGGATCCACTTTTTTTATTTAATTATTTCTTACACGCGTTCTATAAATCTGATGACTGCTGCATTTCTCATGCCTTAAGAGAAAGAATAAAAATCCGTTACATTACGTACTCCTTTCAAAAATACCTAAGATTCCTTTTCCTAAGTCGACACATGTCCATGAATTACTTTTTTAATATCTCACAGCAAAATTATTGAAGGGACACATTCCTGGTACTTTGCTCTTGTGTCCTGGTGTAAACAGGGGATTTTTTTTTTTATCATTACTTCCCCGAGAACAAAATATGCCTCCCGTGATGAAATAAATTGAATTTTATTCTAATTGATTTATTGATGTATAATTTTAAAAGTGACGTATTCTACACAATAAAAATAAAGGCGGAAGTATTTGAAGAAAGCATTTTAACATTGACGAAAGCACGCTAACGATGAACGTGATGAAAAAAAGTGAAATAAGTTTCATATTTCTACAAATTAGCCACCTTTTGCGACCAATTTGTTTGTCCAGATTATTGACTTCTAGGCGGTTAAATTATTAATATGGAATGCATTTTTTAAAATTTCACTATACTATTTGATAAGATTGAAAACCGAATTTCTATTCTACTCAATCATCTACAAAATTGTCATTTAATTCAATCTACTCAAATGCTGATTTAAATGGATGCATACTCTATATAAATGTAAAAGACAGACTAAAAAAAAAAACACTGCACAGATTTTATTTAAATTTTGCATTCAGATGTATAGAGGTAAAAAGACTATCCTTGGGAAATTTCGTGTTAATTAACCGCATGGTTAATTTTTTTATTACTATTTTTAGTGCCTCGAATCTCTCGATTTCTTTTTCTACGGCGATGGGAGATGGCTGCTGATTCTTTTCCCACGCCAATGGGGTAAGGCCTCTGACGATGCAGATAATTATTTTTCCTGCCTGTACAAGTTTAGAGACTGCAGTTTCTTTTCTTTTTCTTTTTTTTCCCCTCACCCTTATAAAGCAAGGTTTTAAAAGTGTCTCGTTTATTGTTTCATAGGAAAATATTTATTGTTTTAGTGTTTTATGCATTGAAAACTAAGTATTGTTAATTAATCAATCTTTCAATTTATTCTGATGTACTTCCGAATTAATTTAAAAAAAGAATAAAGAAAATTAAAAACATTTAACCTAATTTTCGTGACCTACGAAAGGGTGGAAAATGAAAATTTATTTTCAAGCATGCGCAGGATGTTATTTACATTCTGACTTATAACGAAACATTATGTTTTTTGAAATTTCGTTATGTTCAGGTATTTTATGTATTGAAAGTACGTCAATGTACTATACTAATTGTGATGATTTTGTTGTTCGATCTCTTTCCATTAAAAAGTTATTTTAAACTGTTTATTTTATTTAGAGATGATTTTGAGTTATTTAGGATAGGTGGTGCTGTTGCCTTGACAGCTGGATTTACCTACATTCTGATTTTTATAAAGTGAAAGGTTACATTTTTTTGAAGTTCCATAATGTCGAGTTTTTTAATGTTTTATATGTTACGTAATGTTCAATATAATAATGATTTTGCATTATGATTGTTCGAAATTATTGTTAAATTTTTTTTGAAATATTAACTATAATCTCTTATTTGCTCTTATTTCACTGATTTGTTTATCGTGGAATTAATTTGAATAATTTTGAATTTTTAATCAATACTCTCATTTTAATAAAAAGTTCAAAAATTATGTGTATTAAAAAATTTACACATTCAATAGGGCTGATCCCGGAAAAAGCCAAGTATTTCGGCAGCAATGAAATGAAAGCAGAGAGTGGAAATTCTTCTTTGGAGATAATGTCCAAATAATGCATTTTTTTTAAAAAAAAATTACTATTGACAAAAGCACGCGATTGAATATTTTGATGGATGCATTTGAATTTTCTTATAATACTATTGATGGAGTGTATGTATAAAATTAAACTAAAAATATTAAAATAAAAAAAAATAGTAGCTTATCTGTTAGGGTAGTGCGTGAGTTTTGGTTTTATTTTACTTTTTCAAATGTCGTAATTAAGAATTAAAATCAAAGCCATCACCGAAGTTGAATAATTTTGGGGTGATTTCTCGCAAAATATAATCATCACAATTTTTTTTATTGCAACCTTAAAAGCTAATTTTTTTTCCATAACTGGTAACAACATCTGACAATAAGATGGCGAACTTTTGACGAATCGGGTCGATTTTGGGAATCGGCACGATTTTGATGTGCTTGGCTAAAAACCGTACAATATTCTTTAAATCTTGCCAAAAAATTGAACGGAAATTAATTGTCTATCAATAAATCAATTCTTTTTGTTTTAAGGTGATTATAATTTTGAAAGATAAGATCATTAATTTCTATAATCAAGTCATAGCTATAAGTCTATAAGTAGTCACTCATTTGTCGAAGGTTAAGCCTATTTTTGAGCTCGATTATTCTTTCTGTTTCACGACTATTTCGTGATTTCTTTTACATCTTCTTTGCTCTGACTGAATGGATCTTTTGGGGATACAACGAATCAGCTCCAGAGCATTAATAATGTTTTGTAACTCCATTTACTTGCGAAGCTTTAAATAAAAGGCAGCTATAAAAACGTTGAGCAGAAGCAGATTGAAGCGCACTAAAAAATGCGTATAAAGATTTGTTTACATATAACCGTTGCCATTCGATAAAAAGCGATTTCTGGGCTCCATACGTTAGTGTTATACACACACACACATTCATAAATTATACTATTATATGTTAATTATTATATAACAATTTCTTGAATTATACGATAGTGTAAAAATAATTTCTAAGCTGTGATATGTTGCGATTGATTGAAATTAAATTTTTATTCGAGCTTTTCATGCCTTAGCTTATTACTATCCTTTTAGCTGATCTACTTTGATTGCAATATCTTTTTATCAAAATATTTTACTTATTTCGGATAATTGATATGAAATAATTTTTTTTGAATTGCAATAAACCAAAATACCCTTATTTCTCCCCAATCCCAATGTCATTTTCCAGCCTTTCCGACAGCGACAAATTTAGGCATTCTGTGGCCCTAGGCAGTGCATGTTACGAGACACCTTCTTTTAATAAGGTTGTAAATTTAGTTTCATATTTCAGAACAATTTTTTATACGGCAATGAATTATTTTAAGATAATATTTTTTTATTTTATTAGCTTTGTGAATATGTAATTGTTTTTATTTGTCTATTATGAGTATAGACTGCCTAGCATCCATTTTTGGACACACTATTTTCGGAGCAGATGTTAGGTTTCATAAAAAAGCAAAATAAAACGCTTATGGACCTGACCAATTATACTTGATAGTGTTATCTTATTATTTTATCATTCCTAGAATTTGTAGTTTTTACAAATTCATTTATTTGGTAAATAGCAAAATAAACTTTTTGGATCGACTTAATCTGGTGGTACTAATCTTCTGCTTAGTTAGAAATCCGTCATTGATTCTGATGCGTATGTGTAACAACTTTGCTTAATTGTTATTATTATTATTTTAATTTTCATTAATAATCGAATTCCCAGTGAAGATCAGTAAAATTAAAATGAAAATACAAGTTTTAACACAATTTCAGGAATTGCTGCACCTTTGTAGCCACCAACATACAAGCAACCACTGGTAACAAATATTGCTTTTAAATAAATTATTGAATTTGAAATGACACGAAAACCCAAAAGCAATTTTTTTTTCTTAATTATATACAAAGTTTTTAAGAAACACGTGACAACCTAAGAAAAGTTTGCTTTCTTCTTTTCAAAAGTTTGCTTTCTTCTTTCTTCTTCTTCTATGTGGTTTCTACCACAGGTTTCGGAAAGTCCTTAAAGTTTAGCAAGCATTTTAGAAAACGAATAAAAAAGTTTCTAAAATGATGAAATCAATAATATAGAACTGAATTTCGGAACGAATAATCAAGTGTTCTATAGCTTTTTGGATTTCAAAATTCTTCGAGTTCCTTCTCAAATCTGTCAGTCTCGGCGATGACTATAGGCGTTTCATCATACTGGTCGAATTGGCTGGCATCTCCAGGTCCTTTTATGGGCGGAACATAAGGAACTTCAAGCTGAAAAGCACAGTTCGTAATATTCATTTTATGCTTAGCGTTTTGAAGTTAAAAATTGATTTACGGATTAAAGGAATGAGCGTTTTAGGGCAGTTGTCAAATACAAAAGTAAGTACAAAGTTATCCGCACTTTAGTTTTGAGCAGGTGATAAACAAAGCTAGAGATTAGAGAAAGACTCTGGAGCCTGTCCTTGCAATGCCTTTTATCCAGAGGTTTGTAAGTTGTTATCATGGTGAAGGAAGTTTCTGGCAGGACAACCGGCTATTTATGCCCCGCTTCTTACACATCTGTTTCATTGAAAAGCGACATCAGTTTTCTGCATCTTTCAGGTAGTCACAGTTGTAAAACATCATTACTACATTATACGGGAGGGCTTCAATTAATCTCGACATTACAACATCTTCCAGAGCAAACTGATAGCTGGTTCTTAAGTGTTTCTCAATGCACACTGGTGTTAATTCTTCGAAGGAGTTATAAGAAACTATGCTATTACGATCAAATTTCGCTTCTGTAACTACAACATTACAAACTTTATGATGCACGCGTAGAAGCCAAAGTTTTCTTTAGGATTATGATCACGCTAAAGTGCGAATAACTTTCAATTACCTATATAGTATACATTAAGTTAGTGTCAAGTCTACTGTGGAAGGTATTGTGAAATAAACGAAAAACTTGCTTTTTGTTGATTTACAGTGAAACCAGCAGTTCATTATTACGACATTATTTAGTATTATTTAAAAAAAGTGCTGGGCTCCTCCGTTGTTAATGGGGAGTATATTTTTTAAAAGTGTTGGCAAAATCTCTCCATACCTGGTACAATCCCACATTATTATGTGGTAATAATGAAATTACTTTCCACAGGAAAGAGTAATTGAAATTATTCAGCATCATGCGCAACCCATTGATTGATTTTCCATTAAATTAAGATTTTTTTAAAACTTAATAACCATAGGGAAAAGTCGTTTTGAGAAATCGTATAGAAAAACAGCGCACAAGCTTCCCTTTCTAGGCGTGGCGAGTGGGAAGTATATCTTAGCAATTTGGCCATAGGCTAGCGATCGGGAATTTTAAATCGGTATAAATTAATGTTTTATTGCTTTAATCACCTTATTTAATTACCGTAGAAGACGATTTTTTCGAAAATTTAAAAATTCTTGTAATTTTAATAAGAATGAGCATTCATACATCTGAAGCATACGACGCTTGTATTCCTGTGATGCACAACTTTTATGCGACATATTTTTTAAGATGAATTATGTCGTTTTTCAGTAGCAAATGAAAAATTAAAAATACCCAAAAAACATCTCATTTTAATTAACTTTTTCCCAAAAGGTCACTTCGCAGATGGAGTTAAAGACCGGAATTGTCATACTGGGCCCTAACTGAAATGATTGAAGTGACAAAACGTTAGGTGTTTAGCTTTTTTTTTTTTTTTTTTTTTTCAATTTAAACTGTTCGATCACTGGCCCATATCTACTAACATGCAATTTTGCATTCCATCTTCTTTTTTCCCTAGTAAAACATGGGAAGCGCAAAGCAGAATGTCAGTTATTTCTGAGATATCATTTATGTGACAAAAATAAGGTCTCAGTGAAAAAAATAAATGGTTAAAACTTTTTCGAAGAATTTTTTTTTATCTAAAGGTACTGGACTTTATTAATCTAAAAACATTGTTTGCCTACTGTTCAAATTTTTGACTTACTTTCATGAATATTGACGACTTTCACGGCGCATGTATATATTTGAGTGTGATATGCCTGATTTATCAGACTCCTAAACTAATATTTTATATTTGAAAAAATTTAGGTAATCTTTTTATGTCTATGGAGTAAGTTTTGAAGATTTAATGAATGAAATATATAAAGTTCGTCAAAATTACTGAACAGAAGAAAGCGATGGTTTTGGTAAGATCAAGCTCTAAATAAGCAGAAATATTTGACATTTACTTTTGACCATTGATGTAGAAAGGAATCCCAATATTTGTTTCATCTTTGGTGGATGTTCTGTAAAATTTGAATCGAAATTGAAACTGTTTAAGTTAATTTTCTCCGCGTCTAATTCTCTACAACGTCTAACATATTTCAGTTTTTTTTTCGAAACTTCCAGAAACTTGTAAATTTACCATTTTGGAAATGTGTAAAAAAAAAAAAAAATTGCCTAAGTTAATTGGGTCCTTAGAGAAAAATCCTGACCTAAATGGGATTCCCATTAAAAAAAGAGATGCAATTCGTAAATTATTGCTCCGTTTTGTCATTCATTAAGCAATGACAAAATGACTTTGAAAAAAATTCATATGCAATCGACAATTTAACGAAACATTACATCATTACAACAAGGTAGGTGGTCTGACGTATTATTTTTCTAATTAAACAATCCAATTGCTTTTTGGGACATATCTGGTATGTCTTAGATATCATATAATATACATTATACGATTATATATAATACACAATAATATATAATTTCATGAATTTTTACTTTATTATGAATCCTATATTGTATCTTTATAACTTTTAGGGATAATTTCAGGGGAATTACTATTAATTACACTTTAACATGTGATATAAAAACATTCGACACCAATAAAACTTGGGGTATCAAAAATTACGACTTATATAGAGAAGAATAGACTGCATAATGTATTATAAAACCTGTGCATGTAGAACTTTGTTTTGCATATACTTGAAGTCAAACCAAAATTCTTTAAATAAAAATTTACACATTTAACGAATTGTCTCAACCTAAGTATCTTCTTTAGTTTAGATGTTAAATTGGGCGATATTCTGCTCAAGGGCTTTTGGAGTTCGAATCTGACTTTGAACAACCGGAATCAAAAATTGTCCCCTCACCTTTCTCTGAAAGGTGGCAATCCAGTCTGTGGGCGCGAACCACTTGTGGTTCTTGATGTCTGCGACTCCGTTCTTCAGATTGCCGTAGCGCTTTGTCAGGTCCACCTGTAACAAGTTCTTCAGGAGGTCTTTCAGCTCGTTAGAGAAGTGTGATGGGTACCGGACCTGCATAATGTACATTTCACATCAGTTAGAGGTATGACTGTTTCTAATTTGCAGTAATTAATTTGTCAGTGTCAATGCGTTTCTCTAGAAATTTAAATTACTATATACTATAAAAACTTCTGGTACTTCATTCAAGCAACTACTCCAGAAAGATTTCCTATCGAGAATGATGCACTGCCAGGTCTTGGTTCAAAATGGAACATACTTCAAGCTTTAATCTCTAGTAAAATATCAGAATTCTGATTTTTAATAGTTCATAGTTTAGTACTATACCATGCTTATTATGCCAGAAAATTTTAGTAGAATCTAAAATTTCAAAAAATGTAACATTATTTAATTGAATTAAAGTTAATGAAAGTTAAGGCTTTTTTCTTACAACATTCCTTTGCTGTTTTCTTTATTGTTTTTAGGCAAGTATTTTATTGTTTTGTTAGTTATTGATTACCATGTGCAAGGCTCCGATTAATTTTGAATCCTAATGAAGACATTGTAAATTGAATTTATATTTAACATTGCTTCGTTTTTACAGGCAGTTGTTTTGAAAAAAGTCAATAAACCATCTCTTATATTGAGTGAAAATACCATATTCCATATAGCATTGCAATACCGGACATCAGTATATCTAGACTACTGGCGAAGGACGGGAAATAGAAACATTTTTCTCTTAGAAATAATTTGGAAGATATGAAAAATAATCTCAGTATATCTATATTCAATATCACGATCTTCCTGTGCTGAATCTATCGATTATCTGTGAATTACTCTATGCAAGATTAAGAAGATTTCGAGTCACTTGTAATAAGAAGCCTGTCTTAGGCTACCTAGATCAAATGATAAATAGAAAGCAACATTAAAAAAAATTTCATTAAGGAGTAATTGATACTTTGGAAGTTCAGCGAAGGCGATTATTTATCAAATGTCAGCGACGCTAGAAGGAATTTTTAAATATTGAAATGAATCGGGACCAAGATAAAACGATATACTAGCGCTAAATGCAATGAAGAAGTTTAATTATACGTCAACTTTACTCACCTTTCCGGAGACGATGCGTTCGTATATCTGAATGGGTTGGTCTGCGTAGAAGGGCGGGTATCCAGCCGCCATCTCGTACACTAACACTCCGAAAGCCCACCAGTCAACGGCCTTGTTGTAGCCCTGTGCAGAAACAAAGGAGAAAAATCATATTTGTATAATCTTAATCTTTTTAAATTCATGTTCATTCTATTACAAGATATTAATCGAAATTTATATGAATAAAATAATAATTGTTATGATTATTCGCGTAATATTGTTATAATTTATTCTTATTTATGACATAAAGCAGAAAATATATATGTCCGTTTGTCACAAAAGCTCCTTTAAAGCGGTGAATACTGGAGAAATGAAATTGACACATAGGATTTTCGAATCTATTTATAGGTGAACTGTGATATTTTCAATATTTAAGATTAGTTAATTCTTAGAATATTTAATTAAATAGTAAAAATTTAATCAAATTTCAACTTAATCTTTTTGTTCAATTTTCTGCCAATAACATCTGTAATAACAGTCGAATGAAAATCGCAGATTTATCACTTTTTATGATACTCATTTAATGCATTTCATACAACTTTTCTTTTTATCAAATTTTCTTTTGTTTACAATTTATAACAATGCTTTCTGTTACCGTAAATAGTTTAAACCAGTTTATGTCTTTAAACCCTTCACTCACGTATTTCTCTCTATTAAAGTCGCGAAAGAAATATTCCTTTCTCTTTCGTTGCGTCTAGTTTGTATAAAGACAATAATCCAATTTATAAATATTATGCCATGGTAAAGTTCTGTTCTAAACATGCCCATATATTTTTTTTTATTTCCGTGGACCCTTAAGCAATCATCGATGCATGCTCACGCAAATGCATCCGCAAATAGTAAATAAGTTATTTCAATTAACTTAAATAAATTGGTGAATAATATGCAGTTATTGTTTAAATGGAGAGCAATAGCAATTACATTAAAAATATTATTGACAACATTCAATTCTCTGTAGCCAACTATATCCTATACATTTCACGTAATATAAAAAAAATGCTATTTTTTTATTTAAAGATAACAGCATGGGAAGAATCGTTGTTGATAAAAGGATTAGAGTTTTATTTATTTGGTTTGCTCAAATTCGAAAATTACTCAGTTTTTATTATTGTATTTCATATATAACTACTGCTTAAAGCCAATAAACAGTACTGAAAACAATTGGAGGTAAAAGTATTTTTTGATACTTTAAGAAGACATAAAATAAACACTAGTAACTTAAGTAAGATAATTTTCGGAATGCTATATTTGGCAATTTTATTTAGAAAAATACACTCAAGTTTTGGTGAGAACACACCCTAATTTTTTACAACCTTCTTCCAAAATTTGTCTTGAACTATACTGAAGAAAAATATATTGCTTTAAACTGAAGGCAATCTACAGAATTTTTTTCGCTTTCAGAAAAAAAAAATAATTAATGAAAAGGAACTTTCTTTTTTGGTTAGATTTAATCAAATTTATTGATTGGGATTTCAAGGACTTGCGTTCCTTTTTTCCGTCTCTTTCTTTCTTCAAAAAGATACTGCGCTTCAGTTAAATTGATCCTTAATGAACAACTCGTTACTTGTTTTTCTGATTGACGCATAAGAAGCAGCTCGAAATACTTTACGAAATTTATTTGCAGCCAAACAGCATTCTTTATTAAGTAGTGTTTTCCCGAATTCTCTAAATTATAAATTGAAATTAAGAACCAATCTGTAATAGTTCTTCAAATGTATTATTGTAATATATTCAAATTATTAGGTGACTTTGGAGGCTACATGGTCTGCCAAGATTAATGTCTGCAAAACACTTCAATTAAGTATTTTATATATAATTTTATCTCTAGGTCCTTATTAACAAAGTATTTTTAAACAACTTTAAATAGAAATTTAGCTCATGGTATTTTGGTATCTTGCCACTGTTATTCACTGCTCTATGAAACTGTTTAATTTTTTGTCATCTGATATAAAATTTCAACTTTACTTTGAAATGGGAAGTCTTTACACTTCAATTAATACAATAACTTCCTTGCTGAATCGAAACATGCTCATAATATTTACAAGGATTGTAGCTAAAATAATTTATCATTGAAGTTTTGTGTGTATTGATGCATATATTTCATAATTTAAGTAATATCATAAAGGATTTTTGTACTTATTCCATAAAAAAATTCTATGTATACTGCTATAAGAAACCAAAACTTCAAATTCAAATAATATATTTTTATATTTCCAATTATATTATAAGAAAGTGTACAAAAATAGGCAAAGTCTAAAATTTTCCACCTTTGTTTTTACTTCTGAACTTAAACTTGAATTGTAAGCTGATCAGAATTTCAAAATTTTTAATAAAAGCATGTCGTAAACAGAAACCTATGTATTCAAAAGCAAATCAGTATCTTTTTTTTTTTGCATTTTAAAATGGTGTAAAGCTAAGTTTGGAGCTAAAATGTATTCGTCAGTTATGCGGGGAAAACGTCGAAATTTCATTTAATTTTTAATTATTTGAAATATAATTAAAATTAAAAAAGATCACTCCGAGGTGTACATTCTCATCTTCCAAAGACATATATCTATGGTTCTAGATTTAACGATCTCTCCTGCAGACCCCCCCCCCCCACACACACCAGTATTTATTTTTTACCCCCTGCGGTTAAGATTTTAGTTTAAATGAAAAATTGGTTTTCACTTTTAAGTGCAATATTTTACAATTAATTCATTATAATAAATAATATATAATCGTGTAGTTATTTTTTTCACCAGCAGCTGGAGCACTAGAAAGAAATCACAATTAACATTAATATTTATCGATATTTAGAAAACAAATGTATCAAAATAGTATATTATTATTAAGAATGCAAAATGTCAGAAAATTTCAAACTAATAGGCCGAGAAATGAGTGAGAAATCAATTATAAAATTTCTCCTTTACAAGCATGAAATAAGCTGAAATTTGAAAGCCTATATAAATGTTCATGTCTGGTTTCTGAGTTCGTAAAATACACTAACATTTTCAAAATGAACCAGAGAAGGAGTCAGTTGACTCCATATTTCTGACGTAGGTTCACGGTCATGGCGTTTTCTTCTAGGAATCTCATTTTGCCATTATTGTCGAAGATATGATGATAAGCTTATGATAATGCAAGAGCTATTAATAAAATATTTTTGATGGTCGATGATTTTCCCGTCTTTATAAGAGTTATTTTATAGCACTTCGTCGCGTAAGAATCCTATGCATCCTAGTGGTGAAAGTTAACCATTCATCATGCAATTCCGTACCATTCCTAAGCTGCCATTATGAAGAATCGATTTTTGAGATGGCATTCCCAGCAGATTACATGAATCCGGAATTTTCAAATTCAAGTTCAATTTGTTTTCCATCTTTGTGATTCACACAATCTTTTGACAAATCTCAGTTTCGTTATTATGTGTTGATGATTGTTTTACACAAAGCTCCGCATGCTTGCGACAGTTGGGTACTTCCACTGAGATATCACGTCTATGTGAATAATTCATGATGCAAACATATGGTGTAACGAAGGAAAATGCAAATAAAATTGTTGAGAAAGAAAAAGAAATGATAAAAAGCAAAAGGAGACACAGTCTGGATTCAAACATAACAGTGTGTAAAAAACACTGATGGATTAAATCGTAAATTAGACGTTCTGAAGTGGATTTAAAGAAAGAATAGATGACAGACAGGCAAATCTCTTAATAGTGTATTTTCACATTTTTTCTAAGTAAAAAATGTAACTATTTAGTTAACCAACATGAAATTATCATTAAATTTTCCTAGTGATTTTGTACACGTTTGAATGATTTTGACAACCTAGAACATTTTTGAAGAACCTAGAAAAGTGATATATCGCAGCCATAAATGACCGTTTAAAATTTCTTGGCAGTATCAAATGATTAAAGAATTTTTTCAATAATGGTTATTGTTTTCTGACTTTATAGATATCTTGATCATGAATAAAAGTGAATGATCTACTTGCCCGCGGATCATCTATGATGGATTTTCTATCATCTTTAAAATTTTTATACCAATCAAATACAGTTATTTTTGATAAACAGTTGTCTTTAAAAGATTTTTGGTGACATTTTGAAAGCATCTGGAATAGAAATTTTATTTCGAAAACAATTCTTTGCTCAATAACATTCACCATTTCAAAAAATCAAATACAGTTATTTTTGATAAACAGTTGTCTTTAAAAGATTTTTGGTGACATTTTGAAAGCATCTGGAATAGAAATTTTATTTCGAAAACAATTCTTTGCTCAATAACATTCACCATTTCAAAAAATCAAATACAGTTATTTTTGATAAACAGTTGTCTTTAAAAGATTTTTGGTGACATTTTGAAAGCATCTGGAATAGAAATTTTATTTCGAAAACAATTCTTTGCTCAATAACATTCACCATTTCAAAAAATCAATACAGTGAAAATTCCTATTTCATTACCGACAAATTTATTTCTAGAAGACGATAAGATGAAATAAATTCCTGACTGCTGCCAGATGCTTAAAAGTGTCGTAAAAATGTTTGATAAAAGTTTACAGACGATATCTTCTGTACATATGTTTCAAATGAAACATTCCGGATACTTTTTGATCGCAGTGGTTTACTATTCATTGTTTACGAGAAAAAAAGAGAGGGTAGAAAAAGAAAAGTTGAAGAAATAATAAAAAAATTCTTTTTTGCATAACATTTATTTCTTTTTTTTGCAACGAAAGGAAAATTTGTTTACATACCATACGTACACTGCCTTTAGAAAAGCGAAAAGGTCATTGATAAAGTTCGGAAAAGTATGCACAGAATAAAGAAAGGAGAATAATGTTTATAAGCAAAGCTTCAGTTCGAATAATTCATCGAAAGAACTGCTGTTTGCAGTTGAGTTTCCAAACTGTTTCTGTCCTTCTACCAAAGTATATTTCTTACAATTTAACTTTAATGTGAAAAACTTTTTCACACCAAAGATAAAAGAAATAATTCCAATACAAAAGCCTGTCCTCAAAAGGAAGTAATTTTTTGGAAAATAAAACCTAAAATTCGAATAAAACATTAACATTAAATACTTATATTGAAACTAAAGAAATATGACTTTTTAAGCTTTGAATACAATTTTTAATACATAGTCTAACATTGTATGCTATTCATATAATGATAACTTTTATAAGTAAATGTTAAAGTTTTTTAGGAATACTGTTGTACCATATTAAATATAACGCATTTATTTGCATGTTGGCAGTAATGATGTTTTCTTTCTTGTGGGCTCATTTAAAACCAAATCGCCTACAGCCATCAGCTGTTCACCCACCATATCAATGGTAATAATTTTGTAAGATCAATCCAGATTTATGAGATTATCATGATGGCATTTGGTATCATTATAATTCATTTGATTCACCATAATCCACCATGTTTCATTTGGCATGATTATTGTAATACTTTAGATTAAATTAATGTAATAATTTAAATTAAATAAATGTAACAATTTAAATTCTGGTTAAAGAATAAATAGAGAATTTCTGATTAGTTAGCTATACATGCAAATTGGCCAAATCAGTCCAATTGTTGAGTCAGGGGTGGCTTATGTACATTAAGATTTCATTTTACGATAACTCTCGAAATGGAAGGTGGAGAATAGGGTAGATAGATTATGTATCTAATGGTCATAAAGTTCCAAATGAAATAAAAATTGGCAAAATTAATATTGCGCTAGGCAATTATGTCGTAGTTTGCAGCATAGAGATTGTACAATGATTATTTTTTTCTTGTGAATTCTCACAAAAATGGACGATTACTGAACGTTATGAGTTTTGAAATAAAATTAAAAATGGTACACTGCTTATGACTGGGGAACTCATTTGAAGGTTATTTTTTGCCTCTGCATTGCTTCGAAGACCTATCTATTTGAGGGTTTTTCCCCCATAGAGAATATACGATAAAGTATTGTATTTGTGATTTTTTTCGACAATGGGTTGTGAAGGAGAGTAGGTGATCACTGATGACAAATCTAGAGATCCCGCGTTTTCATATGGAACAAAAGGTGATGAAATCAGACCAGAGGCCTTATTGGGGAATTGGTCCCCTGGATCTCTTGTGTTTCTGACTTATTTTCAAGCATATAGACAAGGTGAATATAGCAATCTAAATCAGTAAGTAAGCAGTCTGAAACCCGTCACTGATTGCAGAATATTTACATTTCCATTAACGGATCAGAGTAAGGTTGTTTCTAGAACAGGTTTGAAAGTCAGTGTACATAAAACATTAGTTTGATAATCCATCGGCACTGACCTTCAGTAATAACAAAAGTCTAGTCTTAATCCTTAGACTTTTCACAACAGGCACAGAAGACTATTAAGAATCAGAAACAAGTGAGAAAAAATCAAATGCGTTGTCCTAAAATATGGAAATAGAAATAACTAAGGAAATAAATTATTCGTATGAAATAGAAAACATGCTGGATTTACCTTGCTGAGAATGACTTCAGGAGCCAAATACTCGGGCGTACCGCACAGTGTCCAAGTTCTGCCACGAACTTTTTTGGCGAAGCCGAAATCTGTGACCTGAAAGATAAGTTGGAATATTTCGACAGAGAATATAATCATTTCATGTGACATCACAGCCGAATGACAGACTATGCATACCATCTAGATTCTAACTGCCCGTTGTATAGCGCTGTGCTGTGACGTCTTGTTTTCTGCAAGTTGTGGAACGAATCCGGACATTAAAATATTGAGATTCACTTTATCGATTTTAAGATAGGTTAAAAATTGATGCTCAGGAATTAAAAGAAAAAATATCCCATTTTAGATAAATCTTAAGATCTGATCTTTAGAATCCCGAATTTGAAGTGACAGTTCAAATTAATTTCAATTAAGTTACCTATATTCAAACAAAAGAATAGAGATAAATATACAGAATATTTTTTAAAAATGTGTTGAAAAAAATTTCACATTTATTTGTGCTCTGCTATGAGAACTTTTCTACATCAGAATTTCGCCAATTGACTTGTAGAAAATTAAGTTTATTGTATCTGTCATTTTCATAATAATTAAAAATTTTATGCAATTTTAAATTTTGGAATAAAATAAAAATTTGTAGATTTTTTTTAAAAAATTTCTTTTGAATATCCAGGATTATTAATAAATAGACTGATGAGTCATGTTCAAATGATTTAATTGTACTACACTTGTACCAACTGGTACGCAAATAAAAAAGCTCTACTGATACAGATTCTGTACAGCTATTTGGTTAAGGTGAAAATATTACCTTGACGTATCCTTCTTCGTCGATGAGCAGATTCTCTGGCTTTAAATCTCGATAGACGAGATCTAGGTAATGTAAGTATTCGAATGATAGCACGATCTGAGAAGCGTAGAATCGAGCGCTGGGTTCGCTGTCAAAGAACAAAGGATATTAACTTAGTTATTCAGCAAGTCTTGCGACATATAGAAATTCCAGCCACAAGCTATTCTAAAGAACACAAGCTTAATCCATTTTCAAAATATAGTTTGGAATCAAAATGAAGGCATAAAATGTAAGCACAATGAATTGTATGCTTAGTTTGGTTATCACCAATTCATTCAAGACTTGCCACAATTCATTTTTGTGTTAAAATCTCGAATACAGGTATTATTTGTGTGCCATTGATCGAATTTTTCGACGATTGCAAAGGTACCCTTTGTATACGAAAAGTATACAGAGGGTATTGCAGTACCTTTTGTATACTCATCTTATGTGAAAAGGAAATAAAAATATTATAGCAACTCATGAGTTAGTTTATGAACTACGGCAAAGTACACAACAAAGCCAATATTACAATAACTAAATTATTTTAGCTTAACTTTCACACTTTCTTAAAATAGTTTCAAATTCTGTTTGAACGAAACAATTGTTGTTCAGAAAATAAAATTGATGGCTAAGAAACAGTAATATATTACAATTGGAGAATGATTATAAAAACTACAACACACACACACACACACACACACACACACACACACACACACACACACACACACACACACACACACACACACACACACACACACACACACACACACACACACACACACACACACACACACACAAAGATTTGACATTAAGTAAGAAAATAATACATTACAGTAATATAAAACCGTTCAAAAACAATTCTAAATGCATACCAGAAACGAACACTTACACTGGAATGGTAAAAGTATTATTAAAAAGCATTTGCTGAAATTGCTTTATAACCAGCACACACCACATATACCATAAATAATCTTAATAAATATGAAAATGTGAAATTTCGTTTTCCTTGAAAGTAAATGCCTTCTATTAGTTTCTTGTGTACTTAAAATTTTCGAAACACTAAAATATTTAAACATCAAATAACATTAACAAATTCATTATAATATTAAAATCAAGCCCTAAGGAAAACATTATTGACAGCCAAGTATAATATTACCGAGAAATATACTGAGAAAATTTGATTTACGTACAAGCGCATGTAATTATAGTATGCAAATTCATCAATGAATTCCATAAAATATGAAATTTTTAATAAATTATAAAGCGTAAAATGAATAAAACTTCTTTAAAAATTATTATACTTTCCAAAAACTATCTTATGGTAAATAATAAGGTACAATATTTGACATTCAACAGAAATTCATTTATTTAAATTAAATCAACAGACTATTTTTTATGCTTTATAAGCGCAAAAATTAATTTTTAAAGGTTTTTAAATGAATATAAAGGAAATGTTTAAATTAAAAATAAAGAGAAAATTCAAAATTTACATATAAACGTAGACCTCCTCAGTAAAAATTTCTGGTTGTATGAAACCTCATTAAAATGAAATAAAATTAATTTAAAAGCATTCTTATTTAGCTGATAAGAAAAGATTTCTCTAAAATCAAAAATGAAGACAGTTTTATTTATTCATAGCTTGTATATCCGTTATCGCTGGGAATAAATAATATTTAATTAATATTAGCATTCGATAGAATTCCAAAGCGACGTAAATAAAATCGTATTTTATAGATATTTGCTGTACTTTTAAAGTAAAAGTATCTTTAAATAAAATATTAAATCCCACAAAATTTTCTTATCTTCTTCAATTGATATTTTCCCTTTTATTAAAAATGAAAATATCGACTGCGTCAATTGAATTTCATACCTTCTTATTTCTCAAAAAATTACAGACTTCTTTGAAATATTCTAAAAAATCTTCGAAAATAAGGTTTTCTCCCTAATATCAACAATTGTTTAAAAATACGATACATAAAATATAGTGAATGGCAAATTCAAGGAAAAAAAACTAAAGAAATAATATTTATAATATTTTTATTAAGTCCGAACGGCACCACTGAAAGTAAAATATTTTTTTTTTATTTTTATTTCTGAAGCATAGTTTCTAATTAATAAAATATTAAACGGTATGAGCTAAAATATTCTTTTATAAAAATATTACATTAAGAGGAAATTTTCTGCCTTCTGTAATTTTATTTTAAATTAATGTAAGAAAATCTGCTGCATGACAAAATTTTAATGTCTCTTTGTTAGAAAAATTACAGACCATAAGAAACGATTTTATTATTAATTTTAAAATGCAAAATTTTAAACATTAAGGGTAGAATTAAAAGATATCTAAAGGAAAATTTAAAAATTTTATTTAAATATCTTCCTTTCTCATGTTTTAGCTATTCCAAACTCTGTTTGCTAAATAAAGCATGAGAGCCGGCATTTGTGAACTGACGCAATATTGCACATGAGGATATATTTTAACTAATAAAAAATAACTATTGAATAAATTGATAGGAAATTTATATTAAAACCTTTATTGTATTTGAATAAAATCTATGGAATAATTTAGATTTTTACTGACAACAGAAGCATTGGCGTTTCAATTTCATTTAAATAGAAAATATATATATAAAAAAATTACTGCTTGTAAAAAACACGGTTTGTTCCAGGAAATGTATGAATTTTGATTAGGGTTCTTTTATTTTTTAATAATATTTATAAATGTCATAAACTTTATAATTTATCTGATATATTAATTTAGTCCTTTAAAACAATTAATCTATTAATGTAAAATCCAGTAAAATCCCTTTAATGCAGCCTTCAAGGAACCGCTCCAAACAATATATTATATCAAGGAAAATTCTATCGAATCTGGGATTAAAATACTATAAATTATTTATTTCAGCCATATAATGGTATAGATTACATTTTTAAAGATAGATCACACATTTAACATTATTTCTCAGTTAATTTGTTATGTTATCATGTTGATAATTTCAGACAGTATTAATAAAATTTAACTTTTTTTCTTATTTTTACTTATTATTGTTTAGAGTTATTTAAAGAAATCCACCTTTTAACTAATCGAATATTAGGCAATGATAATTTTTATATTTTTTCTATAACACCTTTTTTTGTGTTACCGTAACAAAGTAATTTAATTTTTTCGTGAATTATTATATTTGTTTATTTCAATTGACAGGAATTAAAATAATTATTTTTTTTGCAATAAGCTTGCTGTAGCAGTTACATTACTCTTATCTTCTCTTTTGGATGATAGATGGCGATGACTGATTAGATACGCATCCCATAGTGCATTGCGAGTGTAATGAGAATGAGATGTGATGCCGTCCTGTTAACCTGCGCGCGTGAATGTCTTGTCTTGTCTTTGTGTTTGTTTAAGTGTGTGAATGTGATTATTAAAAGAAATGTTCCCAACAGCATTCGTGCTATTGCTTCCTGCACGGATCATAATAATCTACATTCCATCACACTGCTTGTTTTTTTTCCATTTTTTTTAGCAAGTTAGCAAGGAATTAATATAAATTTTAATTTTGCTTTGACAAAATTCGGTTAAGCTATTGCTCTCAGAACATCAGCTTTTAGATTCTAATTAATTGATTTGAATTTTCATTCAAGAATTTTTTTTTCATGGGCTTCAGTGACGCACTATCAAACATATCCAATGTTTTTAAAAATATTTTAATTTAAATAAATATGAATGAATTCATGCCAAGAAAAAACGTTACATTTGTAAACACGTAAGTGTAAACACGTGGTTACACACGTAAACACATTAGTGATTCCTTTAAAACCATTAATCTATTAAAATAAAATAATCCAATGCAATAATTTATAATTACTTTAAATTGATCTAGTATAATGTCTCATTTGTAATCTTATAAAGAGAAGATATTAATGACATTTTTATTAGTAAATTAAAAAATAATGTTTTTATTTTATTTTTTTAAAGATTTTACCTTTAATTTATTATTTTTTACTATAAATATTACGGAATCTTGAAATCAATTTTTTCTTAATTTTACTGTCAATTTCATCCACCAGTATGGAATTAAAATTCAATTAAATTAATCGATAATTCTGTCCTGAAAATATTTGAATAATAGATTGTGAGCAAGTGTAAGAAATTTCAAAATTTGAGTAAATTCAGGGAGTTAATACAAAATCGATTACAAAGTTCCATCTTTACAGACATAAAAAAAAAATTAAATCAAACTATGTAGTAAGTGAACTAAAGTTATTCGAAAATTTTTGTCAATCCCTCACCTGAAGCGACCAGTCCTCCTAAGATGTGAAAACATCTCGCCACCAGACACATATTCCAGGACCATGTAGAGATTAGAGTTGTCCTGCAACAAAAAAAGGTGAAACGGTTCCATGTATAAAAAAATAAAACATTTAAATTATGCAAAACATTTTCTATGGAAGATTTAAAGACGCTTTTTGGAGCTGATTTGCATTTATAAGCCGAAAGGAATGACCGCCCATCGTGTTATTTGGACAGCCGGACAGACAGAATTTTTCTCAATGGATTTCGTTCAAAATTCGACAAAGGAAGAAAGATAAGATAGACAGCTTTTTCACATTCAGTTGGTTACCTTTTGAAGTATAGTTTTAATAAAAATTTAAGTATTTTTTAATAATTATTATTCAACAGATCAAGTTAATTTCAAAAATAAGTAGCGAGGGAAATTTTTATAATTTGAACGTTCTTAAATATTACTGTTCTTTTCTGTAATGTAATTGGAGGCATATAAATATATTATAGATCTTTGAGTTTGAAGTTGTAGTGCACTAATATTGAATGAATCATAAAAAAAATTAGCTTAAAACTTATTTTATGAAATGTATCCGATATCACAAGATGAAACTCCGATGCTGAATTTCATCTTCAGGTATTTTATGGACAAATTTAGATTCAGAAAGAAATTATTGAGTTAATTGAAGTTTAATCGTTTTCCGTTTCAAATAAATGCTCAAATTTTATGTGAGAGGATAGATAGCTAGAATTAGCCAAAATGAATAATACAATGGACATAGTAGGGTTAAGGTTGCATATTGATCAATAGTTGAATTTTAAAAATGCTTTTTGAGCGAATCATTAAAAACAAACTAAGTATAAAACGCTTATTAAAATTATTCATACATCTTTATTTCAATAAACTAACTGTTCTCAAAAAACAGGTAGTAAATATAAAAGTAAGCATTTGCTTTATTACACCGTTATAAGATTCAGACGCGTGTTGCATCATCAAAACAATTCAGTTATTATCAAACTCTGTCAACATGAATGACAAGCAATATTTATTCATTGTTAGACAATTTTGTTACAAATCAAAGATATATATATATATATATATATATATATATGTATATATATATATATATATATATATATAGAATTTTTGATTTTCTTTATGCTGAGATTTTAATGAATGTTTCTGGACTGTTGCGTTAATTTGAATATTCATTGAATGACAAATTTCCTTAAAAAACAAGAAAAAAAAGAGCTTACTTTGAAATGGTAGACCATGTTGACCATGAAAGGAAACTCAATGGCTTGTAATATCCTCTTCTCATTTAGTGTGTGATCCACTTGCTTCAGCTTGACCACCTGTTAACAGAGCAAGCGTATCACATCACTACATAACAGAAATCTGCTTCTGTTACAAAGAAAACCTTTAATAAAAGCCAAGATTTTTTAAAAAAATATTGCCTAGATTGTAACTTTTTTTAAAAATCAATGATCAATAGAAACTTTATATATTTAAGATTAATAACTTTAAAAAATGCTTTAAAAATGTATGATTTAAATTTAGTAAAACTATTCTTCGTGACTACATTCATTAAAATAATGTTTAAAAGTTTTTAAATACTATTCTTTTGAGTCAACTTAATGCCCATTATTATTGTGAAATAATAAAAAAATAATGTTTTTTTTTCTACCTCTTAACTTATCTACAGTAAAAGGGAAGTATATTTTTATAATTATTATAAGTTGTTTAAAGCAATTACCAGTGGAGCTCATATTGACGAATCAAGTTATCTGGTCAGATAGTAATGATGTAATCAACTTAACTCGTTAATTATTGACAGAGGGTAATATGTAATTAAGGTTAAGAAGAAGGCGAAGAAAAATAATTGAAATTAATTACAAGAACTTAATCATAAATCTTATAGCAATAGAGGTAACTTTATTTGTGTTTCTAAATTCTTCTTTTTTTCGTTTTTTAGTAAAAAAGCTGTATCATCACTCAGCATATACTGAAAGTTGTTATTCCCATTATTATTATTATTATTAGATGTTCGGAAGGGCCTGAAATCATATGAGAAGTTTAAGCTGTAGAAAGGAATATTTATTGAATCCCAAAGAAAAGCATTACAGGTACGTGAAAGAGAAGTTATCACATAAGAAAATTATTATATATCAATTAATGAAGCTCTCGTTTTTCTGGTAGATATAGAAATATTGCGGATGATGTTATTCCCATTTTGATGACGGGATATATTTCCTACGGGAGCGGTTGGGCCATTTCTACTTATGCAGTCGCGAACAATTATCTCGTATGTCTAAATATTGTGGGAATATTTCCATTGTTATTGTAATTTTACTCTTCCTCTCCCCTTCAAAGGGCAACTCAAATAAGGAGATGAGAAGTTGCCTGATAAATAAGCACTTTCACGTTTTCCTAGGGGTATAATAATATTGATACGATTTTGATTGCAACATCAGCGATGACGCATATCTTCTATTTCAGTACCCATACTACTTTTCACGACTAACCTATCATGCAATATTTCATATATCTTGTCTGTGAGGGGCGGTTGCCTTTATGGTTCTATTCACAGCTTGTTTCCTGAAGACTAGAGAAAATCCCCACGAGCGAGAAGATGAGAGCAATTCAACTAAGTAAGACGGTCCTCGCTCCTTATAATTGTTTGAGAAAGCTATTATAAAATGTAAATGCTCTATCACCCTTAAATAATTCAACACCCGAAACAGGGAATTACAGGAGATAACTACCTTGAGTTTATCGAGGATCTTCATGGCGAAGTACTTTTTGTTATCTTTGTGTTGAACCAGCATCACCCGGCCAAAAGAACCGGTTCCCAGTGTCTGGATCCTTTCGAAATCCTTTAACTTAACTGTGCTCTAGAAAAAGAAAGATAACGTGTAAGTTAAAAACATTCATACATTCACCCAGAATTCAACATTAATGATATCACACACATCCCTCGCTAAGTTTGTTTAGTTTAGTTACATTAATGTCCCGTTTTTAAAGCAACCCAAGATCTATTTTGGGGCGGACTTCGTAATTTTGAACAGCGATCAGATGACGAGGACGACATCTGAGCCGGCACCACCTCTCCAAACTTCCACACCACACCAACGAGATGGCGTTTGATCCCGATGGATTTAACGTGCACGAATTACAAGACGGATTTTCAGTGGAATCGGGTATCGAACCTGAAATCCTCCGATTCCGAAGCCGAGACCTGTCCACCAGGCCACAGCAGCCCTCAAATTCCTTATTAAATAATAACATTAAGAACCCCACTTATAATTTACAGAAAATATCTTAGAACATGACTTTTACAGAACCTTAAATCGGTAATGATATCTTTTCAATTATATCAATTTGACTGGAGTACTATTTCTTTTAACTGTGAATATTTCAAATTTTTTTAAATAAAATTTGATTTTGTAGCAATATTGTTGTCAACAATTTCGATCCGTTTTCATTGTTTAACAAATTTTTTGCATTTTTAGATTTAATGATTTTATTTGTTTGAAAGTTCAGATTTATACGTCAAAAAATTAAAAATAATTAAAGAAAGCTTCTTATGAAAGCTGCATTTTATTTGAAGAAAATTTAATATTATTCAAGTAAATTAAAGTATTTTAAATTAGTATTTTATGCTAGTGTTTTGAAATTTTAAATTATCATATTTGGGCTGAAATTTGTATATTGGTAAAAGTAATCTCATAGTGTGGTTTATATTTCAGATTCATATACACATAGACAGCCAATTACAAAATGGAACTTTACCGTATTCAGAGTGCCTTTAAAATGTCGACATTCATTGAAATTTTGCAGTCGAATTTCTTGATTATTAAAAGATCTGAGTGTGTGTGTAAGAACTTTCGATAAAAGCAAATTGATTGAAAAATAGAAACAAAATTAAAGAACAATACTTAATTTTAATCGGAAAAAGGGCACTTTAAATGCTTCCATAGAACTCTTATTAGTATCTATGGACAATAGAGTGTAAAGTATAGCCATAATCATTTTTAACTATCCGTTTCTATTAAAAGTATGTACTCAACACTACAAAATTTTCAACCGAAGAATTGATGTAATGTTTGAAATGAAAGAATGTAAGCCAGTAGAAAATTTCCAGTTCATACCTATTCCATACATTCACACAAAATGCTTGTCTAATACACAGCGTTAATTTTATTTTAGAATCCACTGCACATTTTGCATGAGGAAAGATGAAGAAGTGCAGTGTGCTACAACTTGCAGTTATATGTCAGATGGAAAAAATGACACTGCGTAACATTTCACGGTACTTGCATATTAATTGCATGCCAATGATTATTCGCTAAAAAAATGGCTAAAATGATTTGTTTATCATAATTAATTATTAATCTCTAAAAAAATTTGACAAAAACGTCAGGTTAATTTATTGACGGCTTCTAACAACAGTCGATTAAGCCAATGGCATGCGATAAATACATAAGTTCCTATTCCACTATATTTACAATTCATTTAGAGCCCTTAAACTCAGGATGTTTATTTTCCAAATGTATTCGAGTTCAAAGTGAGAATAATGATCTGTAATTTTCCGAAATCGAAATTTTTAAATCCATTATTTCAAGATTCAACCACAAAGAAAATGTTCCATAGTTTTAAAAATAAGATGGAAATTACATGGATAAATTCATACCTTTTCTTTGAAAGGATAGAAGGAAAAAATAATCATAAAAAAAGTAGCAGCGTATGATAAAATTTAATTTCCTGATATTTTACAAAAAGCATGATAAAACAAGTAATTTTCACAGATCATGTAATTTTTTTTTTTATTTCCATGATGATGGAAAAATTATAAAATTATAGACTGGAATATCCAGGAAAAAATTATTAAAAGGAATGAAACAAGAGCAGCAGTTGCAGAAAACAATGCATGATTTATTGTTCGAAAGAAAGTAATCCATTTGACAAGGCACTTCTCGGCAATTCCAAAGTAGAACCAGTGAGGGGGTCTTAAAAATGACAACAATTTATTTCACTTGTTTTCAGCAAATCACGCATTATTGAATACGAAAAGAACATACAAAGCTGAAAAATTAATTTCACTTGATTCAAGCAGAATTTATTATTTCAGTTCCAAGTTACATTTTTCAATTTCTACTATTAGCTCACACTCTCTCTCTATATATCTTGTTCAAATTTTCAATCGTTAATAAAATACTTTTTATTCATGCACTCAAGTTCAAATACATTTTTTAAAAGTTTTAGTGGATGGCACTTGATGTTAATACAGTTTTTTTCAAATATTAATTAATTAATTAAATTTGTCCAGAAATTTCTATTTGGTCGCCAAATTCGTCGCCACGTTGCCAAATGGTCTCCAAGTTTGCCGCCAGGCTCTATTTTGCCACTTAATATTTGTAATTCTGTCATATGTATATGCATATTTATATTAATTGTAATTATTTAATAAAAAGTAACTAAAAAAAAATTTTTGAGCTAAGTAGGAATTGACTGAAATTTTTTTTATATATTACTTGTTCATAATATAAAAGAAATGATATACGAAGGAAAACTTTTCGATAATATGAGCCTGTTGAAAAAAGTATCTTTTTCATCAAATATGCCGAATACTCGTTTGCAGCAATAAAAAAACAAAAATAGATAATAACATGTAAAATCATTATTGTTGCTAGTCAAACTGTTATAAAGTAATAATAATAAAAAGGCATTTATCCCTTCATTATTATAGTTACATTTCGAACGAGTCATTTTCGAAAAATTCTTATCAAACAGGAAGGCACAAATGAATTTTCTTTCTTCGAAAACAGAAGAAAAAAATTACTCCCCCGACATTTATTCTTTGAATTTCCTAAGAAGTAAGAGTTATTGAGATGGACAAGAGCGAATAAGAATGTAAGTGATCAGAGTTTCTTACAAGGCATAGATGCTCAAATTAAAAAGCAATTAAAATTGAGGTTAAAAAATGACTTTCTGCCCCTAATTTTTAAGCAACTATAGTGCTTGTAAAAACTTTCAGCACAAAAGTTGTTAATTATGATAAGATGACAATTCGCACAATTTGAATTGTCATCTACTATTTCTATCTACAACAGTAAGTAAATAAGGGGGAAATGAAAATTTCCATCCTCCAGCATTTTCAGTCCTTTCGAGCTGGATGACCCACAAACGAATATGACACGATTTTAGCCCTCCCTACGCACATCTTTTACCAATGACCTTTCAGTCGAGCATTCCTGAATAAATAATTATAGAAGTTGGAAGAATTTTAAACAACTCAGCTGTGTTCCGATCGATAGAGTTATACAGAAAGTTACGTGACTAAAATGAAGACAAATTGTGCCCTAATTTTCATTACTTCTAACCAGGATAAAAAAAAAATAAGGTAACTAACGTAATAAAATCTACATGCGTAATGTAAGGAAAATATTAAAGTAGAAAACCTTTCTTTTATATGACTTGACTTGACGTTATCTAAATATATAGCCAACTAGTTTCAATTGGAATATGAGTGACTCACCGAAATGCTTCATTTATTTTTCATCTAGAATCTAAATTTAAAAAAATCAAAATCTGTTTTTAAAAACAGAAAAATAGTAAAATAGGACATTTAATATTCAGATTTGTGCATTATATTGATTAGCTTGTATTCAAATTAATGGTTTATACAGTTTTATATTTCTATCGTTTTTGAACTGAAATTCATTGAAGAGTTCATAATGTAAATGTCACTTTTATATTAAAATATTAAACACTTGTGTTTCAAATCTTCAGATGAATTTTAAAATTTTGTGAGTTTTTCTTACCGGTTGAGGGTTGTTCCATTTGCTTTCGAAATCTTTCTTGGCTTGCTCCAAGTAAAGCCGAACTGAAAGAGAAAAAAAATATTTCAAGCTGTAAATACATTTAATTTAGTGTTTATGACAACAAAATTCAAATAAAAAGAATGATCATTGAATAAAAATAGATTAAATAATAATAAATTACTTGCAAAATATCTTGTCAAAATGCTATTTTAAAAGAAATATCTTAAATCTACTAAGGAATAATCTTTTTTTTTTTTTTGCCCAAATACTTTTCAGAATGACTGCGCTTATTATCAAGACAAAAAAAAAAAAGACGGAATTAAGAACGATCAATTCTATTCATACAAATATTCAAGTTATATTATACTGCGAACCTAGAAGAACCTTTTTTTTCTGAAATGACTTTCATTCATTGCCATTTTATGAACATCTTATTTCTCTCTATAAAACAGCAAGAAATAATGACGAAACTAGAGTACTTGGTTTCACTCCTTTTAAAATTTACAGCGATTTAATTCTCAAGAAGAAAAAAAGAATTTAGCTGTATCTATCTGCATATTTGTTGGTTATAATAGTATCGCTGACTGGACAAACTGTCAACCTCAATATAAGCCCAAAAAGTAGCTGTTTTCATAGTGCTTTAAATTTTATGGTATTCTTCCGGTAGCTCTACAGCATTTCTGCTCAATAATACATGTAGGTACTTAATATAAGTTGAACTGTAGTAGCCAAAATGTGTTTCAACTACAGCAATATTAAGCTACAGAGTTTACAAAAAATCATGCATTTTTCATCGTAAAGATGATGAAAATGCTTGATTTTTCGAAAACTCTGACGTGTTTTGATTGTAATCAAGCTGACAAAAAAGGTTAAATATTGCATTTTCTTAGTGGAAAAAGAGAATAATCTATAGAATCTATATCTATAAAAGAAAAATAGGTGAATATTAACTTCGGTAATTAATATTCCTTTAGCAGTGTTCCAATCTAAGCATAAAGGTTGATACTGGTAAATTATCGTTAAGATTTGGTTGATTTTATCTGGGGTCTCGCTTACAAAATAATACAAGCTTTTACTTCACCGAGTTATCTAACCCAATAATATAATAATTTGCCGCTTAAAGTGGTAGATTAAATCTGTTTGTTAATGGCTTTTAAAGAAATGTTATCGTTTTGATTTGTCTTAAACCATAACACTTAATTTAACAAATATTTAAATACTTCTATTTTAAGCAGATTAGTGCAACATATACTGATGTCTCCTAACTGTGACCACTTTGGGAAAAAGAAATGACAGGCTTTGTTGTATTTTCCCATTACTCGTTATTTCAAGAGAAAACTATTTGCATAAATTCGTAAAAAAATAAATTATTGAACCATATGAAAACATAATCTTTACCACGTGTACGATTCGTTGCATTAAAGAATAGATTTGTAATTCAGCAAATTAAATTAAATCAATGCAATATTGTTTTGTGTAATAAATATTAGACGACCAAAAAGCACCAAGAAAAAATTTCGCCATATTATAAAAATATACTGAAGTCAATAAATATAGATCAAGTATATAAATCATGTGCGAATCACATGCTATATAGTTTCAAGATTGAAATAGCCAAATTGATGAAATTTTTTCTTGGCGCTTTTTGGTCGCCATTACAACCAACACGAAAATGTAAAGAAACAAGCTTGTTATTTTATAAATTCATCATTACAATAGAAAGCACCATATTAATAAAAGCTTCATTAGTTTTAGATTATAGTTAAAAATAACTATAAAGTTCTTTTACAGTTCTCGATTGAAATAAAGCTTTTAATTATCAAATAGTTTTTTTAAAACGGTATGCCTTGATGAACTTTTGGGTTAAATATATGCCATTGGCACATTTATTCACATGTCACTGGCGAATATAGTCACATTTTAGCTATCAATAACATGACTTTTTGTCGGTTTATTACTTCTACAGAAAATATATCATTTTTACCGATTAATCGCTGCCATGCGTTCGTGTCCATTCTCAAGTAAAAGAGAAGGCGCGAAAGCAATCAAAGCTCAATAAAAGCAAAGAATAAACAGTAATAGGCAAGTTAAAGGCACACACACACACACACACACACACACACACACACACACACACACACACACACACACACACACACACACACACACACACACACACACACACACACCATGATTTTAATAGAAGTAATTTTAAATGACAACTAATCATTTTCAGCAACCAACTGATTGCCTATTATCTTAGTAGTATAAATTTAGTTATGTCTACCAATTTCGATGGGTTGTAACAAAACGGTATCATTTTAAGTTATTTGCACAATAAAGATAAAACACTTTGATTGATTAGTAATGCTTAAAAATGGTAAAAATGGTTAATTAATCATTGAAATTAGTCCCTTATTAAGCTGGATGTTGCGTCAAAGATTTATTTTGCGATATCTCTTGAAATGGGAGGGTAGTGAGGAAAGACGAATATTGATGATGCATCTAAGGGCCATGAGCTTTTATAGAAGTACAAACTAATTAAATAGGAGAAGTTGTTGGGACTAGGAAATTGCTTCTTTGATTTTTCCCAGTCTATTAAATAAATTGGCGAATTCAACTTCAAAATCGTCCAGTTATCTGTTCTGAAGTTTTATATATATTGTTATATATAATTGATATATGCAATATTTGCTATATAAAAATGAGTTTTATTTTGTGATATATAATGGAAAGCAGTGATGTATAAGTGACCATTGATGACTGATTTAGGGATCAAGAGCTAAACAAGAACTAATGAAATTTGTACTAATATATCAATGACTGGTATTTTTTTATGTATCTAAATTTTAATTACAAGTTTTAGCAGCAAACATAAAGCTTTTTACAAGTAAAAAATTAAACTAAATGTCTTTAAATATTAAGCACTCATTTAGCTAACTCTCATAGTATAAATTTACCAAAGAGTCGGGTATGTCTTCATTTTATTATAGCAAAAACGAATCGTGTTGGTATAATGGTATAACTAACTGATATTTATTGAACAATTTGGGATCTATAGATACCTGTCTATTCAGATTCTCCTTAAAAAAGTAATTTAGCTCATTGCTGGCAGTAAAGTTTCCTAAAATACAAACTCAATTTAGTTTTCGAAGTATTGATGCATATTTGATTAACATAGTGTTAAAGAACGGTACCAATCAAGCCGGTAAATTAGCTAAACAGTGAAAGGACTTTCCACAGGAATTTAAAATTTATTTTATTAAACACGAATTTACAATCTTAAATTTCATCCTTTAGTTTTTACCTAATCAAGGAAGAAATGCGAAATGATCCTTTTTGATAAATATTATTTTGACGTTAAGGAAAGATTACTTTCTACCTAAACAAAAGAATGACAAAAGAGATTTAAAATGGCCCTTTTTGATGAATATTAATTTGTCATTTAGATAAAGTTACGTTTTTATCTGAACAAAAGAAAGATAGAAGAGATGTAAAATGGTCCTTTTTGAGGAATAATAATTTGGGGTTAAGAAAAAGTTACTTTTTACATAAACAAAAGGAAAAAAGGCGATATAAAATGGTCGTTTTGATGAATAAAAGAAAGAAGAAAAGAAAAAGTCTTGAAAATCCTATCGGGAATACTTAAAGGAATAGAAATGTTAAAAGAAAAATGGCAAAAAAGAATTGCTAAAAAAGCATCTAATTCTGGTTTAAATACAATCTACATATAATGTGTTTAGTAATATGAACATATAAACGATACTTTCGGAAAACAGAAAATTAAACACTGTATCCTCATCTCTTAAAAACGTTAAAAAAGTAATCGCGTTCCTTTTATTCCTTTCGAAGTAAAGAAGTCCTAAAATAATTTTCGTCAGTAATCTCTCGAAATTCAAAATAGTGCCATTATTTGTTAAATAAACTTACGTAAAAACAAATAAATATATGAAATCGTTTGCAAAAAAAAACAAAAACAAAAAAAACTATTAATACAAATATATGCGATAAATAAATCACTAGCAATGTTTACAACATAAAAATGAAATGGACAAAAATCGTTTGCAAATGTAAATTAGCTGAAAAAAATAACTTAATAAATAAAAAAAAAGAATAGGAATAAATAAATGTATAACCAATTAAACTGAGAAAGATAATGAGACAAGCTAAGAAAAGTCACCAAAGATAAAAGCACTAATATATTTTTTTTCTTTGAACTAACTATAATTGGTGTTACCGTTTTGTAATACATATTGGAATTTCTCTAACAATCTCACCTTTTTCTTCTCCTTTATCATCTTTTGCCGTTTCTTTAGAACTACTTGATTGCCCCATTAAAAAATTAGCAAAAAAAAGGGCTACCGAGTTTTTTTTTCTAGATAAAGAATATTTTAAACTTGAATTCAAAACATCCTACACAATATAGTCGATTTTAATTTGGATTTTTGAGAAGAGTATTGGACTTGTTTTTTTTTCGGTAACGCGTGCTTCTGCCAGAGTCTCTTCTCAGATTTATATTAGATATTTGAAAAGAAAATTGAAATAAAATAAATGTTTTATGACAATGTTTCAGCGTAATCTATAATTAAATGAAAATAATTGCTCAGTTCAAATTATTAAAAATATCAAAATAATATTTTTGTTGCTAATTTGCTGAAAGAATTCTTAAGATAATAATTATAAATAATCTTTGTAATTTGTAATGCGAATTTTGGCAATGATAATATGATACAATATATACGATTGTTGTAAAAATGCAAAATGAACTCAAAGAGAAGAATTTCTTAGGCATTATGAGATGACAGCTTTTGCTGCTAAACCTGCTAATCCATCCATTTCAATAATATTAATAGAAGAACAATTTTTCCTCCCTATGTTTGAATTTTAAATTGCTTATTCTTCGCAAAATGCTTAATTTGTTCTCATAATGTTCAAACAAACAAACAAAAGAAAAGAAACATATCTTCAATAATACTAGATAGTAATTTACAATCACTATTCGTAGCGTAAAAAAGTTTACATAAAATTTTAATTATATTAAACTACAGAAAAAAAAACTATAAACCATTTGTAATCGACACAGAATATCTAAGTGATATAAATGATTTAGTAAAGTACATGTGAAAATTTTTGCAAGAAGAGATAGAAATAAAATAACCTATAAAGTAATTGTTTAAAAATAATGGATTTGATATCGTAATCATTTATTTTACTAGTAGGGGTGGTTTCCCCAAAACTTTCTCACAATTCTTTAATAAAGGCGCCGTCTTAGAAAATGTTTTGCACGGCATTGGCGTACAATAGTTACGAAATGTTAACTTTTGTCGTGATTTCAGCATTTTTACTGAATCTATCGTGTAATCCTTGGCGAGTTATTTGGCGATTAATCCATGGCATGCGGTTAATAGTAACCGAAAATCGAATTTGAATATATTCAATGTTATGTTCTTGATTACAAGAGAGACAGACAGGGTTATTATAAAGTCCAAATTTATTCAATAGAGCTGGGTTGATGATCATCCGTTTAGTTTAGTTTAGTTATATTAATGTCCCGTTTTAAAACAACATTAGGGCTATTGAGGATGGACATCGAAATTCTGAACCATGGTCAGATGAAGAGGACGATACTTGAACTATTACCCTCTTCCCCAAGCTTCCCCATCACACCAGGGGGGGATCATCGGCCTAATAAGACGTATTGTTATCACATCTTTTCTTCCATTTTTAAGTCATGTGATAAGAGAAAAAGAATAATTGGAATATCGCTTAGAGCTTTTTGGTACTTGCTATTTTCAAAAATTTGGTCCATATTTTGAAGTTAGGGTTTTTTTTTTTTTTTTTTTTTTTTCATAATAAGAGATTATATCTTCAACAACAATCCATTCAAAGTATGGGCACGACTCCGTGGTCGAATTTGTGAAATAATCCGCCTACATTCCAAGCAATATTTGAATGCCCTGGTGTCCATACCAATACAACTTTTTTCGGTTAGATTTGTTCCAATTAGAATTTTTTAAAATTATTCTTTGAATAACTCTCAGAAAGATTAAAATATTTCATTAAATTTGTTTGAAAAATACAGAAACGCAACTACCATTGTTAAGATATCTCTTTTCGATTTCAAAATACATTTTAAACCGCAGTTCTAGACGATAATACCTTTTATTAACTCTTCTAAAATATTTAAAGGAACTTGTAAAAAAAGGTTCCGGCACCTTAACTTGATTAATTACCGAATTCATTGAGCCACGAATTTGTAAACAACATAGCATCCATTGTCACGCGTCTAGGCGAGATATTTAATTAAGTGCAGATGAACACATTTTTCTACTTTAATTATTTTGATCTTCCTTCTTCTACATTTTTATTCAATTATTTAATTTTTTTGGTTTTAATCAAAAATTTTAAGCAAAGCGTGAAAGAATTTTAATTTGATGTTTTTCGCATGGAGGAATGAGGATGTTGATTTTTAAAAACTTTGAAATATTAGAGCATAGAAAGGGAGAATTTCGTACTCATACTTAGAAATTGCTTAATATTTTTTCGACCTTGTAGGAATTGAGAAAAATGAGGAAAAACGCTTAAGATTCAATTAAAAAAATATAATGAAAATTTTGAAAGATATTTCTTACCATTGTTTCTTATGACTTAACACACAACTATATGCTAAATTCAGAAGTTTTAGGTTCTATGATCTGCTCTAATGAGAGTTTAGAACGATTTTAGTATTAACATTTTGCTGTTAAGAGACGGAACTGCGCACTATAAATATTGTTACGAATCTGTGATGTGGCTTCCCAGCATAGTTGGTTCCATAGGAGGTCCCGGATCTTGGCGACAAACTTGGCGACCATTTGGCGACTTGGAGACATTGGCGCCAAAATAGATTATACCCGAAAAATCGAGAATTTTCCCGTTCCGTCCAGTAGGAGCCGAGATACGCCTCGAACGTTCCTGATTGGTTGAGAGGCTCCTAGCCCCGCCTCCTCAGACCTGTAAAAGGAAGCTGCCGCAGTCGTCGCGAACCAGAGTCGTAGGCGAGAGTAGTCGGAATCGACGGTGAAGAACTGGTCTTCCAGGGATAAGCGGAGTCAAGCTAGTGCTGAACTAAGCTGTGCGCTACTGTCTGCAGTAGAGTTTTGTTGTATGCTGTTGTTGCTGCACGTCTCGGCTGAAGATAATCGTCTTCTGTGCTGTATATAGTTGTCGTCTTTGTGCTGTCCTGTGTGTCTTCGTGTAAATAAACGTCGTTGTTTCTTTTTCTGCTGCTGATTGAGCGTTCTCCACACCATATAACTCCCACTATCCAAACGAACCCCGGGAAGCTTCGTAACAATATCATAACTTTAAAATGTTATTTCATCACAGTTAGAAATTCACACAATATTCCATGTCATTATACGAAAGAAATTTTTAAATCATTGCAAAATATTTTTTTAGAACACTGAAGTAATTAAATTCATATGATTTTGATGTTAAAATGTAGTTAGCAAAGAGAACAAATTACAAAATCCGAAATAATTTTGCCCTGCAGCACCAGTTGAATTTTGGAATCCATTATATGTCATGCGGGAGGAAAAACTAGCTTGATTCCAACGAAAGATAATATGCAGTTAGATGACATACATAGTTATGTTTGCCATATGATTATTTTTATAAAATGAATATATAAATCAGAAAATATAGAAAAAAATCCAAATTATAACTGGGAAAGTTCCAATACTCAAGGCAAATAAATATATGATTGTTCCTTCTTACCAATCACTTTTAGACGATTTCAAACCTCAGAGGCAGTGACTAAGTTCTTTGTTAATTCTTGAATTTGTTCCAACATATGCGTTTTTTCCCTATCTTCCCCTGTTAGTTTGAACTATCTATATAAAATTCTAACGGACATGGTACAGGAATAGCTCTTATTATTTTTTGCCGAATGACAACAATCGAATATAAACAAATTCTTATAGGAGAGGTTCAGATTTCTTCAGTGAATGTTTTTACAGCTGCCTTTAATTCAACGTTTCGCAACATAAAGGAACTGCAAATTATTATTATTAGAATTCTGTAGAGGGTTCTAAAACTGTTATGTTGCATTATCTTAAAACTAATGTTTGCATTATCTTAAAACTAAAAAAAAAATGTTATTTTAATTATATTAATTTAATTTTTGTCCAATTTTTCTTTATTTTTAATAGATTTTTAAAAATTTAATTTAAATTTAATGCACAATCTAACAATTTAAATTCAAACTCACCCATCGAAACATTCAATCCCCAATGTTAAAATAAAAATTAAAAAAGGCTTTTTTTGGCATTAACTCTGAAATAGGACTCCCGTTTATATTTCATATTATAATTCATATACACATTTTTGATTTGCTCTTACAGTAATTTGAAACTATCAATTCAATTAAATTCACGTTTTTCTGTGTTATCGAATAACAAGATGAAATTAAAAAAAAAATGTACTATATATTAACAGTTTAACGGCATAAAATGAAAATAATCTGGATGAACAATTTGTCGCCAAAGGCGGCTAGTACTAGTTTATTTTGATTCAAAACTGGTGCATTCATTGATCTTGTGGATAGTATCATTTTGCCGATTACCCACAGCTGCTACTGTACCTAATCAGTATTAATTGTATTGATAAATAAATGTAACATCTCTCCTTCCAACTCACCCTTACTTTGGCGAAATCAACGCCTTTTGGCGCATGCTCCAAAGGTGTTGTGTTTCTTTATTTGATAATGGAGACCCTATAAGTTTTTTAAAATCAGATAATACAAAAATACCTGGCAATAAGAAAGAAGCAAGACATCTTTTACTTTAAAGGCGATCTATCTACGAGCAATATTCGAGGAATGGAAAATTTTTTTTAGATACCTAGCACAAATTAAATTCCCTTTTGCATAGCAAGATTTTTAATTTAATTAAATCGAAAAAAGATTAAAATATTAATAATTCAATAACTTTTTGAATTGTTAAAAATAACCAGGCACTATTAAGCGCAGAGAGAGAGAGAGAGAGAGAGAGAATTTTTATAAATTTTCTACTGCCAATTTGACAAGCTAAATTAATTAACTGGAAAAATTCAACAGAGTTTTAGAAAGACAGCATTTATGAAATCAAAGAGAGTTCCGTAGTCCTGTTTCCGAGCAATCACTTCCTTAATTAATTTTCTTCGAATAAAAGCTTCTCCATTGATGTTTATAAATATGCAAATGATTCTCCCTTTCTGAATCTGTTCTATGAATTCGATTAATGGATCCTTCAAAACAATACGCAAAGGATCAGAATAATTAAAAGACAGAGCCATGCATGATTAGATTAATTGAAGTGGAGTCCTGAGGCCTCTGCTAAAAAATAAATATTGATTACCTAATTAGCTCTTAACAACGGGCGCGATTCATATTCAGAATGTTTTAGAAAATTCCACTTCTGTTTTTGAAATCATGTTCTAAATATAATTTACAAGATCTGGAAACAAAAGTAAATGATGTAGAATAAAGCAAAACAAAGTGTTTACTACAGTTCACTTTAAACATCTCCCTCAATAAAATGCGTTTCATATCTGATGATGCGAAAAACAAATACAGTAATAAAAATAAATTAATCCAAATTTGGCAAGCTATTTTTTGAGAACATGTTTATTATTATTATTGGTTTGCATGTAATAAAAGGCGATATGCTTTGGTGCGAAGCTCGTTTCATGACAGACGCACTTCCACCTAACTTATTTTAATATTATTATTTTCCGAGAAAATACTCATCTCAAAAGTTAAAACAACTTCGAACAGCTCGTCGATTTAATTTTTTAGCTTCCTCGCTTTCTTACACCCATGGTCTTTATACAGTGAAGAAGAAAATACTATTAGAAATACTGGCGACAAATTCAAAGGTACCTTAAAATAGATTTGAACCCAAAGACAATAATTAATTGATCAATATTTATTATTTATTTCTTAAAGTAATCTCCCCCAGCTGCAATGCATTTTTGCTAACATGTTTTATCATGTAACATGATTTTTTAAGCATGATTTAAAGTCATTTACTTAAAATCCTTTTAGGTTTCATAGTCAATATTTTTTATTGCATCAACAGACTCAAAAAACAATACGAGCAGGCAGTACCAATCGTCAGAATAATAAAAAAAGTCACATGATAGATCTGATGAATATGAAGCTTGTACAACATTTTAAGAATTTTTTACTTTCTCGTGTGTATAGTATAAAGAAAGTATAGTAATCGTCAAAAAATTCGAACCCGAGATTTTGACTAATCTTCACGTTTTAGATCTCCATGAGTTCGAAAAACACATTTTTGGAAAATGTCCACCTGTCTGTCTGTCCGTGAAAAAGATAATTTAAAAACGCTTTGAGCTAGACATTTGAAATTTGGTGTACGATCGTTACACCAAATTCACAAATTTCTGTCAAATTATGAGTAAAATTTGTTCAGAGGAAGTCTGTCTGTCTGGCTGCTCGAATATAAGTTCAACTGCAAAACAAAGTGATAGATAAAATTCGATACACATATTTGACATATATTGTTTAGATACCTATCAAATTTTGAGCCAAATTCAACAAGGAATTGACTGTCTGTCGGTCTATACTTTCAGAAACAAGTAAACGCGATAGTTTAAAAACGCAGTGGCTTAAATATATTGTTACGAATCTGCGATGCGGCTTCCCAGCATAGCTGGTTCCATAGGAAGTCCCAGAGCTTGGCGACAAACTTGACGACCATTTGGCGACTTGGCGACGCATTTGGCGACTTTGGTGCCAAAATAGATTATACACGAAACATCGAGAATTTCCCCGATCCGTCGAGTAGGAACGGAGATACGCCTCGAACGTTCCTGATAGGTTGAGAGGCGTCTAGCCCCGCCTCCTGAGACCTATAAAAGGAAGCAGCCGCAGCTGCCGGGCAGTCGTGAACTGGAGCGGTGAATTGAGAAGAAGTCGGAAGCGACGGAGAAGAGCGGTCGTGGACCAGTGGAGTCGCCGTGGTTGTGAACCGACGGTGAACTGAGTCGTGGACCAGTGGAGTCGAAAAGTAGTCGGAAGCGACGGTGAAGAACGCGTCTTCCAAGGACTAGCGGAGCAGCGACGGAGTACAGCTGCTGGGTATACTGTTGTATGCTGCTGTGTATGCAGTTGTATGCTGCACGTCTCGGCTGAAGATAATCGTCTTCTGTGCTGTATATAGTTGTCGTCTTTGTGCTGTCCTGTGTGTCTTCGTGTAAATAAACGTCGTTGTTTTATTTTCTACTGCCGCCTGGTGATTGAGCGTTCTTCACACCATATAACTCCCACTATCCAAACGAACCCCGGAAATTTCGAAACAATATTAAATTTGGTATGAAATTTTGTGACTACAAATGCAGTTTTGTATCAAATATTTATTTCAGTTGATAAAGAAAAACGTATCTAAAGTACAAATTCGATTTTTGGGTACTCTTAACGCATGCCGGGCATTCATCGCCAAATAGCCAGCTAAGGAAAACACGACAGATGCAATAAAAATGCTTAATTCCCTCCAAAATACAATATTTCGTAACTATTATTCGCCAATGCCATGCAAGCGTTCTTTGACATGACTATTAGAGAGTATGCAAAAAAGTTTTGCAGAGACCACTCCATCAGGTTTTAACAAGAATTCAAAGATAATAATGGCGAAAAGCATTATCGTTGCACAAAATACGTTAAATTATCTCATCATAATTTAGGTTGTTTTAACAAAGAAAATTGTTTAATAATGTATATAATTGTTAATGACAATCGCTAAACACAAATTTCTTAATCTGAGATGATTAGAACAAGTGCATGTTAGTATCACTGCAGTATATATTTGTGTTTTAATAAAAGTTAATGAATTTCATCTTTATGATATTCATTATGGTTTAATTTTCTTTTCGCATTGTTACAAAGCCTTTCCCTTTTATTCATTTTGATTTAGCCTTCACATTTCTATTAAAAGATAATTTTTTTACTTTGTAAAAATTTTATAAAAGTGTTTTTACTTCTTGCATACAAAGTATAGAAAAAACATTGAAAACATCAAAAAAAAAAAAAATCCAAATCCAGATTATAATGATTCCCCAAGTTTCAGACTACCCAGAGTTCAAAAAACACATTCTCGGTATTATGTCTGTCTGCTTGTTCATCTGTCTATCTGACTGGGAAAATGATAACTCAAACACACCAAAACGTTCTGAAGAAATCTATCTATCTGGATGTTCGAGTACAATCGAAACTGATAACTGTAAAATGTAAAGAGCCACATAAATAAATTTGGTTCACAGTTTTCCTATCTAAAGCGCAGATCTTATTAAATTTTGAAAAAAATCTGTCACAGGGTTGAATTTTACAGAAGTTCTGAAAAATTCAAAGTAGTGTATTCTTATAGAGAGCACGCAGGCGTACACAATTTGATATTACAATTTCACTGCACAAGTGGAAGCGAGCAATAAATTACTTCAAAGATTATCTCTCACAAACACGGAAGGAATGAAATTAAATAAGGTAATAAAAACGAAATAGTTATATCTATCTACAATATAAAATATGAAAATTAGAGTGATGGGTAGAATAATTGCAAAATTAAGTCATTGTAATTTCAAACAAATACAAAGAACCAAATGATATTAGAAAAAAAAGTTTGATAATGTCTTTACATTATTTTTAGACATTTGATTTTTGTTTATAAAATAAATTCAATTATGAGAATATAATAAAACAAAATCCTGCACACAAAATAATTCATTTAGCCCGGAAGAATATTTATATCAAATTATATCTTTCACTTTACTTATTTTCAATGCTTCTGTTAATTTAGTCTTTTCTTTCTTATGATGCACTTCTATCATGTGAGAGCATGATGTTGTTTTGGTCTGGGGTTTTGAAGCACGGAAAGAAAATAAAGGGCAGAATCGTAAAAAGTTATCGCCTGAAGAAGCACATAGAAGAAAATGGGAATCAACGCGGAACAGTGAGGATAGTTCTTTTCTAAATGTGGGTGATTGCGAAATATGAGTCATGTGAGAACATGATGCTGTTTTTCTGTTGAATTATTAACACGAGACTTAAAAAAATAATGCTCTTACATGATAACTTGAAATTTGCGATAGCATTATATTTTTTTAATTTGCATTTATTTGCTTAACATTTGTAAAGAAGGAATTCAATAATGGATTTTGTATTCACTTTTTAATGTGCAAGAGTTTTATAAATTTAAAGAGGAAAAACCATTAAAATTAAAAATATTCTAACACCCTTATGAACTAATGTTTATAATAACCGTTTTTATTCACTTTATTTCTTAATTAAAATGCATATCTACATGATTAAAACGGTGTTCAGGTAACCCTTATTTTACAGATAATTTATTGATCCGAAATCCAGATTTCAAAGAATTCAAAACTCTCAAAATGGTCGTGGAAACATTTTAAAACCGACCGAAATTGAAAAAAATTGAACTGCCCTCGTCTGATAACAGAAACATTATATTTCAAAGCTTTTCGTCTGATATGGAGGCCCCAAGGCCAAGAAAATGGATCAGAATCGATATCAATGCTGTAGGTTCGCAAAATCTTGCCCCCCTTCCCTCCCCCGAAAAAAATTCTTCTGACTCTAAGCCTTAGAATGGATCCATATTGCATAAAATATTGCACATCTTCCCGATTTTAATCGATATCTTGAATACCGGACAATATTGTACAACATCATAAGAATGTTGTGCATTTTGCGCTAATAGGGATAGAATCTTTTTTATAGAGTAATTCAAATGTTGGAATTTAAAATTTAATAGAAATTAACGAAAAACTTAAGGTAATAAATTTAAACTTTTGATTATTAACGAGACATACACATCTCATTAGATGCTTAAAAATTATCACCGGAAATGTGCTGAAAAAGCACATTTGCAGCACATTCCATTCCCAGAATCAAACCACTTGAAAATGTTTTATCTTTAGCAACCCAGATGGCGCAACATGTTTTCTCGCTAAATATAATTGCAGAAACTAACTTTTTAAAGTGTGCATCTAGGTGCATTCGCTCATTATTTTACATTAAATGTTTTAAGCTATTTTTTTAAAAATATCGGTAATTATTGGAGATATGTAAAAGAAGTTTTTAGCAATAATATTGAATCTACATAAAGCAGAAATTATTTTATCCTGGTATCCATATTGTTCTTCGAGATTTTTTTCTCCTCTGCATTTTATAGAAGCCTAATAAAATGCTTATCAATAAAGGATTTTTTTTTTGTATTTGAAATTCCAAATGACAAAACTAAGTTTTTTTAAATAGGAAATGGGCTATATATTTGTAAGCGATTCTGATGAAGGTTATGACTAGGGATTGCAATACCGGTATACCGGGATACCGAATACCGGTATTTTGAGCCATTTGTACAATTTCGTAATACCGGTATTCACAAGTTTAAATACCGGTTTTTCGGTATTTAATAGAAATTTTTTAAAATGTCTCCACTATATGTTCAGGGATCGCCAACATAGCGAAATAGTAATATACGTTTTTGTTTTTATGTCTCCCTAACGGGCGGAATTAATTAACTAATTAATGTTTTAATTAATGGCTTAAAACTAAATTAGAGAAACATGGATTATTCCTGAAAGAAGAAATTGTATCCATAATGACTGATGGAGCAACAGTTATGAAAGAAGTTGGAAAGTGGATTGGTGCAAATCAGCAATTGTGCTATGCTCATGGAATTCAGTTAGGAGTAATAGATGTATTATACCAAACAGTAGAATCTAAATACTGTGGATATAGAAACTTCGGTTTCCAATTTTGAAGAGAGTAAGAGTGAGAGTGATATTGACAATGAAGATAATGACAATGTAATTGTTGAAGAAGATATTTCTCATGAGGATGAAACATTAACCTATCAAGAATTGCTTCCTATAATTTATAAAGATCGAAAAATTGTTAAGATATTTAAACGTTCCCTTATAAAAGATGAAATATTACTAAAATACATACTAACTGAAAATAAAACAGAATATATGTTAATATTAGATTTTAAAACACTTTGGAACCGTTTACTCCTAACAGCACACATCACACTAGAACAGCACACATCACTATCTGAAGATTTTATATTACATTGAAAAATCGCACAGAAGAAAGGCATATCGAAATATAAAATGTCTTATGGTATTTACATAATTATAATGATTTTAAAAATGAAAATGAAAAAGAAGAAAAGAAAATAAGCAATTCAAATCTGATTAAGTTTATAGTAAATTTTCTTAAAATTTTTTATACTCAAGCCTCTCTACATTCAAATAAATTCGGTTCAGTTATCGAAGATTATGATGACACTAATGTCGATATTGAAAAGGAATTGTCTCTTGAACAAAAACTAGAATTAGCGATAAATAAGAAAATTTCAACGAACCAAAATACAAATCAGAAATCAGCTATATACAAAACTATCCGATAAGAAATCGATTTATTTGAAGATGAGGGATTTAGAGGTAAATACTTGGAAAAAAGTATATCGTGCATTGCTAACAGTACCACTAACTATCATAGACGCCGAAAGAGCGTTTTCGACAGCTAGTAATTTTTGCACAAAATTACTTATCAGGCGTAATAACAGTACAATTGATGCATTATTTTTTTTAAGATCACATTTCAAAAATTTGTATAAGTACCATAGACTGAATAGTGATATTTACAATTTTTTGCGATTTAAATAAATAAGTTATTCCTTTACCTTTTTGTGATTCTTTATATATTGTTATAATTTATAAGTTACAAATTATTTTTTGTGATATTTACCCTTCCTAATAAAACTGGCAAATAAAACAAAGAAACACCTGTGGTTTCTTTTTCTAAAATTTCTAATACCGGTATTAAAACCGGTATCCGGGATTAAGATCTAAAAAATACCGAATACCGGTATTGAAATTTTGGTCCGGTATTGCAATCCCTAGTTACGACGAAAACGATTTTCAAAATGAAAGAAATGACATTTCACCAGATTCAAGGAAGAAAAACAAAGGGGTATAACAAATTGTTAAATAGTTAAGTATTTCAGAAGACAAAACTCAAGAGAATTAGCATGGTATATCACTCTCATTTTAGGCCAGCCCTTCACTGAATGAATAAATTTCTTCCATTATGATCCGTGCAAGAATTCAATCAATAAAGAATGCAGTCAAAATGAATAACATTTAAATCATGCAACGTAGCAGTTTCAGATCATTTTTCTTAGTATTTCTTTTCCATATTTTTACTTTCTCGTATGCGTAGTTTAGAGAAAGTATTGTAATCGTCAAAAAATTAGAATTCGAAATTTTGACGGATTTCGACGTTTTAAACCTCTTTGAGTTCCAAAAATGCACTTTTTGAAAATGCTCATCTATGTGTCTATCTGAAGGATAGCTAAAAGTGAATTAAAAGGATGAAAATTGGTATACGGTCTTTACATCAAATTTGTAGATATCTGTCAAATTTTGAACACAATCCGTTCGGAGGAAGTCTGTCTTTTGGGCTGTTCAAATGTAACTTAACACGATAGATACAAAACGAAGAGAGCTAGACAGATAAAATCCGGAACACATATAATATTTAACCTCCATAACGTAAATATCATCAAATTTTGAGCGAAATCCAATGAGAGCTTGACCATCTGTTGATGAATATTTTCAGAAACATGTAAACGCGATACCTCAAAAACGCAATGACTTAAATATATCAAATTTGGTATGAGATTTTGTGTCTACAAATGTAATTCTGTGTCAAATTTTTGTTTCAATCAGTTGGAGAAAACGCGTCTAAAATACAAATTCGTTTTTGGCATACTATTAACAGCATGCCTAGGATTTGTCACCAAACCAATTGCCAATGATCCTACTGTAGATTCAATAAAGATGTTACATTCACGCCAAAGACTAATATTTCGTATCTGTTGTTCGCCAATTCCTTGTAAGATGTTTTCTGAGATAACACCTTTATTAGAGAGATGCGAGAAAGTTTTAGTATGACCATTCCCGCTGGTTTAATTCGCTTTCAGATCCATGTGGTCCATTTTTTCATTATTATTTTTTTTAGAGCGGACTTGCTTTTCCGAAGTAATAATTCTGACAGTCTTTCCCAGTAGTAACAAAATAAAGGAAGAAAATATTCGACGCAGCAAAGTTGAATTAATAACAATTGCCGATTTTTCAATAGGGAGAAATGGTATTTATCCTCCAGTTCCCTACATCAAGGAAAAGACACTTTTATAGAGAATTGAACGTATTTTAATAAAAATATCTATGCAAAATAAACCTCTTTGCGACCGCTTTGATTCCTTTAAATATAGGCAATTTTTGAAAGCGGCTAGTTTCTGAGATTCGTTTGAAGTATGGAGACATACAAATAGAATTTTGTTTTTAATTAAAATTCAGCTGTTGTTATTATTTTTAAATGATTCAAAGAGAAATCATTCATTTCGATAGACATCTAAAGCGAACAAATTTAGGCGCCTGTCACAGTTCTGTTTACTGTGCTACCCGAATTTATTTGGTCTGCCCTGAAATTTGAAAGAATTAATTTTGGAAATAATTAATTTCATAACTTTTTTGATGAAATTTTATTAAAAATATAAGAATTTAAATAAATTTTTTTCATCATTAAAATTTGCGAATGAACTAATTTAATAATCCTAGTAACATCTCAGAGGATCATTCAATTAAAATTTCTCTGATTCAACAACAAAAAAACAACAACAACAACAAAAACCCGTTCAGTATACTTTGAAAAAAAAAAAAAAAAAACGACAATTCTAAGCTTAACAGAGCGATAGCATACCTTTTGAAGTTCAAAAAATTATCATCGCTTAGTTCTGATTTTAAATTTTTAACTGTAAATATTAACATTTTTTTGAAAAATTATATTAAAGGCATGTTTTAAAAAAACTACTCAACCCACACATGAAAAAATAATCCAAAAATTCATATCCTCATTAACAGCAATAAAAAACTCCTATATGAAATATTTGTCACAACAATGAAAACCGTCTGATTTTATTACAATAGAAAAATAAATTGCTGTAAAATAAAATTGAAATATTTTTAAAAAATTAATTAAAAATAGAAAAATTGTATGACGGATTATTATCATTAAAAAAATAATTTTTTGAATTTTAAGACGATGTTAAAAATTATTCGCCTTTATATTTTTGAATATTCGTGTAAAAAATGTCAAAAGTTTTTCTTATTCTTAATTAATAAAAATGTTTTGAAAATTATCCAGATGTGAATTTTTCTACCTTCTAAAGTACACCGGTGCCGATTTTTTTAGGTGTAAGTCTAACGGTCTATCCTGTAGAAAATCAAGACAATCACATTATTTTTAGTGGAAATATTTTTTTTCTTCATTTGTATCTCAGAAGGAAAAGAAATCTATTAAAAATGTTTTCGACACTTTTTAAAAATGATTGGAATTTCTTTCTTTCTTTGCGATCTTACATCTCTCATATCGCACCGTTTTTCATGTCTTAAATAAATTTTACAAAGTTTTATATATTAATTGGAATTTTGTCATTTTTATTATAATTAAAATTAAATTAAGAGTCACTGATCAGAATAGGCTAATATTTTAACGCCATAGACTTGGTAAAATAGAGTTTTCTTTCTTTTCTTTTTCTTTTATAGGAAGGAAAATAATTATTTGAAAAACGGTAAACACCATATTGAACATTTCTTGGGAAGTACTAGGAGTTAGTTTTCTGAATTTTTTTCACGATATTACCAAAAACATTTCACTTTTCTCATACAGGACTGTTTCTTATGTCTAGAATGCCCTTTATCACCGAGAAGACTATTGTTTCCATACATCTATAAAAATTACCGCGTTTGGTGAGCTCGTACGAGAGAATTATCGTTTAAGTGGTGTTTCCTTTGTGAGCTTATGACGCTCATAGTTAATGACTATCTATAAATCCTAGAATTAATTTTTCCTTTCATCAAATAGTTTTTTTTGCTAAATAACTATTTAAGAGTAAAACTGTGGCTTTACTGCTGTACTGCTTAAAACTGTGATCTGCATAGTATGCATTTTTCCTTACAGTGCTTTATTTATAATGACCCTCGCAACGTTAATATTGAAGCATTATAATAATTTATGAATAAAGTATTTTTTTTCACGTTATTAAACGAAAGATGCTATTTAAGAGAAAATAAAGATTCAAGATAAATCTTTCCCTTTCACAAAAAAAATTTAATATTTCTTATTTAAGTAAAACAGCAGGGCATCCGAAGAAACAGCAATTACTTTACGAAATTGTGAAATCTATACTTTTACTGTAATCTGTTTTAAATTATTATCCTACATGTAAATGTAATTATTCGGAGAATAGGCAAAGAAATACAAATCGATCGTAAATTTAAAAGGAATATTTTCTGAAACTAATTTAAAAAAATATTTTCTAAGCAAAAAACTTAAACAGGAAGATACCTTGTATTTTGAGTGCATCAATGACATTAGATCTAAAACAAAAATGAAATTAACCAAACCAGAAAGAAACATTAACCTTAATTTATATTGCATAAAATAGAATAAAATGGAATAGAAAAATGTAAGAGATGATGAATTCGGCCTGAAACTTTTATCAAGGTTCACCTTCAAGTAAAGTTTCAAACAGGGATTTTTTTCTATGAGGAATCTTACTTTCGTCCATATATTGATCTCTTATGACTAGAGAATCATGAGATACTGACGTTTTTTTGAAGACAAGAATAAGTATATACAGAACACTGACAATAAATTTAGCCATTAAAAAACAAAAATACTAATTTAGTAAAAAATATTATTTCAAAAATTTAAACCCAATATAAGCAGTCAAAGCTGAATATAACCAAAGCAAAATACTATAAGACAATAGATAAAAGATAAACATCAAACCATAATGCCAATAAGTTTGTAAATAAATTGCAATGTAAATATACAGTTGAATTTAAATATTCCCCAAAAGGATTTGCAACAAATTACAAGGACAAATACTAAATTTACACCTGAATACAGGTTTAACTAGCAAATTTGGCTCAGAGTTTATACGAAGCAGTATATATAAAGAGTATTCTTTAAGATCTTACATCTCTCATTCTCATCGTTTTTTCCATCTTATATAAATTTCCCTCAGCCTTTTAGTAAAATAACATATGATAACATGAAGTTTTATATTTAATTGGAATTTTGTCACTTTCATTATAATTAAAATTAAATTAAGAATTACTGATCAGAATAGTCTGATATTTTACCCGCATACAAGTGGAAAAAACAGACTTTTTCTTTTTGTTTTTTAAGCGAAGGAGAAATAATTATTTTAAAAATGGTAAACACCATATTGAACATTTCTTGGGAAATCACAGGAGTTAATTCCAGTAGTTTTTTTAACAATGTTACCAAAAATATTTCACTGTTTACATGTAGGACTGTTTCTTGTATTTAGGATGCTATTTACCACCGAGAAGACTATTGTTTCCATACAGCTATACAGCCGTGTTTGTGAGTTCGTATGAGACAATTAAGCGTATTCTTTTGTGAGCTTTCTTTAGAATGACGCTCGTAGTTAATAACTATCGACAAAGTCTAGAAGTGATTTTTTTCCCTTCATCAAACAATTTTTTTCATTTTTTTGTTAAATTACTATTAAAGCCTATTCTTTGATAAGAATAGGTATTATAGAATAATAATAATAATAAAAAGGCAATGATAATTATTTCGTCGCTATTTGCAAAGTCTCTAGTTTCAGATAAGAATTCCAATGTGTGTGTGTGATTCCAATGTGGTGTGCGCTAAAGTGGCGGGATCAGAAATTTTTCCATTAGTACGAAATAATGGCGAAAGCGTTTACCGATCCAAGCGTGACTCATTCCAAAGTGCTTATGAAAATACGATGATAATATTACTGAACTTAAACAATTATAAAATTACTTGTAACCTGATGAAGAATGTCAACTATTTCAAAAAATTTGAATTATAAGTTAAAGTTAATAAGTTAAAGATAATAAATTAATTATTTACTTTCCATTAAAAAATAATAAATAAACATTAAAGTAAAGCAATCTATGTATTGATTTTCAACTAGGCACACAAATTATTTCTTATTCCTTAAAAAATAACATGCATATAACTTAAAGTTATAAAAATCGCTGAAACCCAATTCACCTGTCAGCGAAATCTTTCATTATTACCATGGCATTAAAAAGATATTGACGATTTCTTTTGAAATCTATATCAGAGCATTACCTCAAATGTTCTGAAGAAAATAGATGCATTATGCTATCAGAATCCTTGATGAAAAGGAAGCTCCTGATGTCTCTCGGGGTTTGTAAATACGGAAATGAATGAGAAATCAAGGATAAGAAGGTGTTTTAACTTGAGTACAATAAAATGTGATATTCTAAGTATCTTCCTTCTGACATTAGTATACTCTGAATTTCTGCACCACCTTCAGATAATGCTTACATGATTTTCACGTAGATATTGTTTTTCGTGTGCTATTCTATTTACGTGATTTTGGGTTTCGTTTTTAGTGATATTCACTGAGATACTTTTATTCGCGATTTTCGACCGCATTTTACCTACTATTCTTGTTTTTCATGTAATACAGTACACTCCCGAATATCCGGCCTGGCTGAATGACTCACCGAATAACAAAAAAACTGGATAGACCGGAATTCTATGAATTCATTTCTTTGCCCATCAATACCAGGAGACAAAGTCTCTACCTAAAATTCAGTGTTATAACATGTATTTTTCTCTCTTCTTATTGAATACTAAGATCTCCATTTATCTCTAGCTACGTAGAACGGAAATTTGCCGAGACCCGGTGAATCATAGAAACAGTTGCCGGTAACGTGTCGAGTTAAAACAGAAGGCTCTGTACTGGTAATTTATATAGGTCTATATACTGCACTTCACGTTTCAAGAATTTATCAGAGAAAAGTAACTTAAAGGATATAAACTATTCACATTTTAACATAAATTCCGTAATGTCCAACTTAAATGCAGGAAACATAAACAAAACATTAATGTAAATCGTAGGCCTTATTCTTTAGAAAGCTGGCTCAAACTGATTTTATTTTTCACTGATAAAGGATTACAGAGATAAGGAAAGGTAACCCTAAGATAAGAGTCGAAACTTATAGTTTTCATTTTAGTTCCTTAAGTTACAGTCCTTTTAGCTTTTCGTAAGTCCTTAATAGATGATTGCTTCTACAACGCATTGTCTTCCTCATTTAATTACGATAAAAGAAAACTAGGCTGGATAGTACGGAAGTCACGAACCTGATACTCGGGAGTGTACTGTATTTCTTTTTCTTAATTTCGAATACTCTTTTATATGATACTCAAGTATATATTGTTTCATATGATCCTTTATCTTTGTGATTCCGGATATTGCTTAATGAGAGAGCATTATGCTTTATACTCCAAGAGTAAAAATAGTCCATGTATGAAATTCAACCGGAAAAAAAGAGACTTTCGATGTACTCACAATCCATAGCCTTTTCATCCTTGGTTTCTTTTTCCTTCTCCTTCTCCTTCTCCTTATTCTCCTTCTTGGATGTCAGCGGCATCGCCACTTCCGACAGGAAATCGCGTTCAAGATGTGATTTTTCCACTTTCAATAGACTGAGATAAACGGTTTCGCTATCACTGTCGTGTCATTAACAAGTGGGGGACTCTGGGGTGGGCTTGGCTTGGGACTGGGGGCTCCTTCTCATACTCCTATGGGTGCTGCTGCAAATGAAAAATAAAAATATTGCATATATTTGAAAAGTAACCTTTATTTCATATTGATTGATTATTCATTAATTATTGAATACTTCTGGAAGTTGTATTAACTTAATTTGATATCTATACAGAATATATTTTTTTCACCTCTATAAAGAATATTACACATGTTCTTTTGAAGAAGAAGTAGAATAATTCTAAGTATTGTCGAGATGGTGAATAGAGACCTCAAGATATGCACACTAAATGATATGTATTTCATTTTCTTATTTTCATTGAAAATTATTGCGTTATAAAGCGACTCTCTTTTTAACTATATTTCTGAGGTTGAAACCTGTAAGTATTATTTTTTATTTTATACTATACATCAAATAGTTTAGATATTCTACAGTAATAAAATAATAATAATAATTTTTCTTCTAAGTAAATACGAGAGCTGTTTCCTTTTCAAACATCTAATGGGTCATAAAAAAAAGAGAAGAATAGTAACAAACTAAATTCATTACTATCAATCATATATAATCATGATTACTTTCCGACATAATCGGCGTGAAGGTTCAGGCTTTCAATCAATGGATCCTATTTCCTACCCCTACCTTCAAAATGATATTTCCGTTAAGCCTTAACGTTTCTTTCAAGCTCGTCGTTAGTCTGGGTGGCATTCTGGCAAGTCAGTTACCGAAATCAGGGGGAAAAAATCCCTCGGCTCTAAGCCGCATTCTCCACGAAAGAGGACAAGGATGTAGCAAGACAACAGAAGACGTCCAACGAATGGATCACGTGTTTCAAAAGAAAATAGAGGATGCGGGAATTCCAGGTATTGAGCTGATCTACCTGCATACCAAAACTGTGACTTTGAAGGGTGAACACTTAGATACTCATGGGCCATATTTTTTCTTTAAAAGGAAATTCAGAGAAATTCAAATGAATGAGGAGCTTCAAAGGACCATTAAAGTCTATATCAAGTTATTGGCGGCAATGTTTTTTGTAAAAGAAATCGGAAACCAGGTCTAAAAATATACATTCATTACATCGAAAAGTAATCAAGTTTGTACATAATTGTTGGTAATAAATTCCTTTTTTCTACACTTCTTTAACGGTTCGTCTATGCTTAGGAAAGAAGAACCATCGTGCGTAACAAAAAAAAAAAAAAAAAAAAAAAAAAGATTACATTTTTACTGTCTAATTAAATTTTTTTATTTCGGTTTGCAAATACTTTCCTATGCGAAATAAAATGGAATTTTAATTCGTTTTTTTTTTTTTTTTAAAATTAGTTAAAGAGGAAAAATGTCAAGATAATTCATGTATTTTTTCCCATTTATCAAATGCGTACTTCACATTCATAAGATTAATTGGCGTAAAAATATTCAGTGAGCCAAATGGAGTAATTAGCAATTTTTCATACGAAATATCCATTTTGAAAACTTGTAACTTAAATTCATGCATAAAAAAGAAATACATGAAAAATAAAGAATTTTTTTTTTCTAGATATAGACACAATCTGAAACAAAAAAGTGAAGCGACAACGAGCCGACTACGGAATTTTTCATTATTCCATTACATTAAGTCTAAACATCGAATAACTTTTTTTCTGTTAGGAAATAAAGATTTATATTTGTTAATACCAAAGGAAACCAGATGAATTATTTCTTTCAAAATTTTCACGCGCATTCTCTAATAATGTTTTCTTCTCTCCCCTCGCACAAAACTGTGGGCACTGAGTAAGAATATAATTGCCTTGCATACAATTATCGAATAAAAGTTACAAAATGTCGATTTTGGGTTCGAATCTAGTCAATTTTTCAGAATCTATAGTACGATCTTTGATGATTTTTTTGGCGATTCATTCTTGGCATGAGATTAATACAAAAGTGCCTAAAAATTGAATATATATATTTTGGATGTGTTTTTTTTGATCACTTGAAATAGAATTGACATAAAATAGTCACACGATCAAACATCAGATTTCACTTATTTAAGCCCTTATTTTTTTTTGAGTAATAGTTTTGCCCGCATACAAAAGTGGGGAACGATAGACGATCATCCCGTCCACAGATTCAGTCCAGAATTCGATATATATTTAAATTATGGATGCTGTATCTGTATATCAAATTTCACCAATCTAGCTCTTTATGTTTTATGGTAATTGTATTCATTTGCATTCGAACAACCAGACAGACATTCTCAGAATGGATTTCGTTCATAATTTGATAGGTATCTACAAATTTGATGTAAACACCATATACCGGATTTCATCCGTCTAGCTTGAAACGTTTTGGAATTCTAATGCTCACATACCGACAGACAGAGAGGTATTAGTCCAAAAATGCGTTTTCCGTAATCAGAGAAGTCTGAAACGTACAGATTTGTTAAAACTTCGAGTTCGAATTTTCGTGGCGATTACAATAAATTCTTCCCTCTATATTTTGAATGTGAGAAACTAAAAATGACGGAGACTGTCATGAAAGAATAAATATTTGAAATAGAAATTAATAAAGTAATTTGGGTAGAAAATGAGAAAAATAGTGAAATCCAACTTATGAAAGCAGCTTAAAATCCCATTCATCTTTAATGGATTGAAGAATAAAAAAAGGGTTTTCTATTATTGAAAGACATGGTGAGGCAAACCTATCTGAGAGGGTGAGAATTGCCAAAATCGAACGCAGATTCTGATTCCTGAAGACACTGCCAGCACACATTATTCGGACATGAGAGCCAATGGATAGCATCCATCACAGTGTGTGGAAATTTCAATACAGGTTTAGTATCAACGTGCTATCAGGAATCTTCCGCAATTGTCTCTTCGAATCAACTTACTGCCCAACTATCCGAATGGATTAATATATCTTGTCTTTCTGTAACATGTCCTCCCGGAAATGTTGCTAAATGTGTTGGCCGCAGTGCATGTAGCTCATGCAGGATGGTGCCAATGCATATTTTTCCCAAAATGTACATAATCATCTCGACGTTTCATACTCAAAGAAGAGGAATGGACATGCGGAACCCACTGTATGGCCACAAAGTTCCCCGGATCTAAATCCGTGTGGTACTTTTTAAAGGTTATATTATATCATTCGTTTATGTGTAGTCTATGGATACAACAGATATCATAGGGAGCATTGTTGCAGACATTAAAAGCACACCTGGCATTTTGAGAGATTTGAAAATATTTTTATGTTTTATGTCGCTGACTGTACAACGAGTCAGTGGCTGCCACTTCCAACAACTCTTGCGATCATTAGTCAAATAAATCTCTTTTGAGTTATTATTGTAATTTGTGTTGTTGTTTGTTAAAATGACATATCATATTCCTATATTTAAGTCATTACATTTTTGAGTAATGGACAGACCGAAAAACAGACCGACAGATTATATTATTAACAGATTTAGTTCCAAACTTGATACATTACACTTTAAGTAACTCTATGAGCCAAACTGTATTCATTTAGCCTTCTTCGTTTTGTAGCTATCATGTTAAATATATAGAAATAGCCGGGTGGACTGACTTCATCTGTATGGATTTCGTTAAAAATTTGATAGAAATCTTCTAATTGGATGTCAAAATCGCATACCAAACTCCGTCGAACTCAAAACAGCTTTCAGAATGAGCTGACTTTATGAGATTAGGCATAAAAAAAGGAATACAAGAATCGCAAAAAGTAATTTAATCGATAGGATTTATGATGATAGGAAGACTGTGCTGCTTCTGTCTTGGATATTACAAAAATTATGGAAGATATAATTATTTTAATTAACTTTTAATTTCAGGGAATCATTAAAATATTTTTTAGTACAGTACCAAACAGCTTAGGGTGAGGAGGACATTGGAGATAATTTTACTCTAAGCTATAAAAATCGAAAGAGTCATATTGTTAGTTGGCCAATCAGAGCGATGGAGGGATATGAAAGACGGAAGAGGGAAACGGCCAACAATGTAATGTTGTATTTCAGGATTAATATTAAATTAAAAGGTTTATAGATCAGCTTTTTCTCACAATATTAAATTTTTCACCTTTATCTAACTGAAAAAAAAAATTACAAAAACTGTTTAAAATTTTGAGAATACTTTAAAAAACATTACAGAGAAAAAAAAATGAAAATTTATTAGAAAATAAATCAAAATGTTACAGTTTATGAGGAGGAAGAATACAAATGCTGTTTTTTTATTCTTAATTTGTAAAATTAAGGAATGTATCGCCTAATTAGCTCTAAATTGAAGAGAAGTCATTGAAAGGCTTATAAAAAATGAAATTTGCGATTATGAAAAACGGAAGTAGCAGAAAATATTCATACAGTAACAAAAGGTAAGTTTTCATATAGCTGTAACAACTTTCTGCTGTAATATCAAAAGACTGTAACTTCTTTTATCACAAAAAACTTCATTTTCCAAAGTGTAGTTAAGAGATGAAAAAAAAAAAAAAAAAAGATTTATTGATCTTAATGAGTTGTTTGTCGTCCTTCAAACCCGCCAAAGCTTCAAACTTAGTCCCTCTTCCTGCAAAAATTTATCTCTACATATAACTATCACATGGATGTGAGGCTTTTCCGTTAAAAGAATAACCTCAGGAAGAATATTCCATGGAATAACGACATCACCTACTTTAGCTTGGTATAAATATTTTTCTTTCAAGAAAAACATCAAAAAAATCAAAAATAACTATAAGGGAGCAAACACCAAACTTTATTCCATCTTTAATCTCAAATTCAAGTTCTCTAAAAAACGACTACTAATCTACAAAATAATGCAGTGGTCATTAATATAATTTTAATCTCTCATTTGAGCGACAGTATCAAAAACCGAGAAGACTTCAAAACTAATAAAACACGTGGTTTGTTTGAAACAACGGTATAAGATATAACCATAATTTCTCCCTTATTAATTAATTTCACAAGAGGATATTCAACAAGTTCTTTGTAAAACTCGACAAGAGCGAATGCATTGCAATAAAGGAAATCGAGACTTAATGATCCCAAGATTCCTAAAGATTTCAGAAGATTTGACTGCCTGACATGTAATTAAACATTACCAACAGTCTTTACTTCATTTTTCTACTTTATAAATTAGCCCTTTTAATTACTAAGCAAGCATCAAATTTTTTCTGCACAACTACTTTTTAAGTAATATTGCGAAGCCATTTCTTCATTCAATTACAGTACTCGGAAGTCTTAAGAACCTTGAATTCAAGAACTCTAAGCTTCTCGCTAACCGGCAAAAGAATTTCTCCATACTCAATCCACCAAAGACATCGATCCATACTTTGCACGCGAAGCAAAAACAATCAAGGCGTCATTCCACGGATCCAGCTAGTTGGATCTAGACCAGTCGTTCACTTTTCAAATGCGAATCCAGAAATCCCTACGAGAGTGGATAGCCAATCGCTATTTTTTAAAATAAACACTCACGTAACTAGTATCACCTATGTGTGATCCCATATAATCTGACCTTTCCCATTGCTCAAAAACAAAAATATATGAATTCGACGTCATCCAAGAGTTGTCATCGATTCCTCCCCCCATTAGCAGAGAAATCAAAACAAAAATATTAATTTGTTATTAAAGAGGTCTGCAATAATTTAATCCCTTCATTCTGTCCTATATATGGATGGATAAGCAACTGCATTTATAAATATCAATCAATAAAAGGGAAAATCGCACACAAATGCAGCAGATGATACATTTGTATGTACATGTTTGCATCAGATGAACAAGCGATGATACATTTGAGTCATCCTTTTCTTCTCACGAAGATCATATAGAAAATAATAAATCTTTTAACTTCTACAAATCATGTAATCTTTCCAAAAACATCCATAGAATAAAAATGTTTCTAGAATAATAATGTTGAGAAAGAAAAGTCTTCTTAGAAAAATAATGCTTAAAGAGAAAAGTGCTTTTTTTTTTTGTAAATTTTTAAAGAGTATAAAATAATGTTTTGTGATGTTGCAACGGCTACAAGATTAACCACAGATTGGACAATATTCATGAACGACATTTTTGGCATTATGTCTCTCCGTCAGCCTGCTTGCGAACACGATAACTTAAATCAGCTTTGAACTAGATGGCTTAAATTTAGTGCATGGAATTATGATCAGCTTTGTAGATTTCCATCAAATTCATTTACAGGATGTCTGTTCGAGTAGAAGTGTAGACGAAATCTCCAAAACGAAAAGAGCCAGTAACACAGGTTTAGCATGTAAAATATGGATACTTAACAAATTTTGAACAACGATTGGTCGTCTGTATTTTCGTTTAAAGGTAAATGTAATAACTCATTAAAGCGATGATTCAGTAAATGAAATTCGGTATGTAAACTTATGACTTCAACTGTAGTTCCGTGCCACATTTTGATGTTAATCGACCGGGAAAATGCGTTCAAAATGCATATTCTCACAATAGATTCAGTAAAAAAGTTAGATTTCCTCCAAAGATCTGTATTCCGTAATTATCGTTCATTAATGGTATGCATGGCCCTATCCAAGGTCTACAATTTTATGCGGATGAAGGGAAATAAGACTTTTATTGGAAAGTTCTGGGAGAACCACTCCCGTTGGTTAAAAAAAATTTAATAAATGAAGGGAAACAGCTAAAATAAACGTTGGCGGAAATATGTCCTCATGTGACATACTTCCATCATTACTTCAGATCATGCGCATTATTAATCGGGTGGTCAGATGGGAAATATATTGTAATAGTAATATATGTATTGTATAATAAATATATGTATTGTATATCGAACCAGATAAGCAGAAAGCATTAACAATCCTTTGATGATATGTCCTCTATACCTACACTGCGAAGCGATTTCTTTGAAGGAGAAGTGTGTATTGTCATGACCGCTCCAGATAAGATGCTTAAGGAAAACTCGTTTGGTCCTGATGTCCAAGCTATATGTAAATGCAGAGATATAATATGATTAAGATAGCTGGATGTGTGTTTACGAAAAAAAAAGAAATTTAGGATATTTGCAGTTTGAAGCCGCTTGAAATGGCAGTGGAAGTTACTTAATATATTATTGACTGATATGGCATTCAGTCTTCGATGACAGACATAAAAGAAGGTTTACATGTTTTTTACCACCAAAGTATTAAATGATTGATAAAAAGAAAGAGATAAAAAGAGAGACATTTTTACTTTCTTATTTACAAAGAGAAAGTATTGCAATTGTCAAAAGATTCAAACTCGAGACATTGACGAATTACCACAGTTCCACAGCCACGAATTCCAATGATTCTCACAGACGAGCCAATTCAATTCAAACGCGTTCAATTTCCTATTTGATTGGCATTCGCAATGACAATCCATAAGTCGTAAGGCCAAACGATGTATGTTTGTGGCTTCGATTTGGGCACACCATGATTTTTAGATGGACAATTATGCGTGACATGTTCTCGCGTGAGCAAACGATCGAGCTTATTTGTGTTGTCTAAAGACGAACTGACAAAAAAATATCGTACACTCAATTGCTCTTCGAAATGAATATTGATTCTCTTTATTTCATTTTTATACTTTAGGACAAAAAATATATTACTTTTTTCCCTTTACGTTTAACTTTTAAGAGATCAAACAATGTATATGTTCGTTACATTAATGAAAAACATTGCATTGAGAAAATGAATGGTTGGTGTTTTTTTGTTTTTGTTTTTATCGGCGATCATCGTCTACAGCGCTCCATTCCTCTTTCTGTCATAGATCCCATCCCTGCACACTTGCAATACATTCGTTATTTTTTTATTAATTACCAAAATATTCACTAGAAATAGTTTATATGGCATAACAACGTTTGCCGGGTCAGCTAGTTTAGTATGTAATATTGTGACTACAATTGCAGTTCTGCTTCAAAATTTGGTCTCAGTCGGACAGGGAGGAAAAAAAGCTTCCAAAATGCATTCTCGATTTTCGGATATTTGTATATTAACTGAATACCAAGGATTAATCGCCAAAGAAAGTCCCGAAATGATAGCTTGATAGATTAGGCGAAAATGCCAAATCATGCTAAAGATCAATATTTCGCCATTACTGTTTATAAATGCTACGCAAGGCATTGGCAGCGTTATACAGAGTTCACAATTTTATGTAGGCGAGGGAGAAGAAGGTTAACACTTGCTTTTGAGAGTACGCTAGAAAGTCTCAGCCACTCCCTCTGGTTATATTTACATAGAAAAGTTTTGGCAGGGACAAAGATGTTTGAAAGACGTATTTATAATTACTTGAGAAAGAAATATCTAATTTATAATTACTTGAAAAGGAATTGAGAAGGAATATACTACCAAATAATATAGATGTATATTAACCACAAAGCAAGTGAGACTTACATTGTTTTATCTCTTAAACTTGATAGGTTAAATATACTATTATCCATATTTCTATTGATATTTCCTTATCACATACTATGTAAAAATAACAGCGGTTGAGTTAATGGTATAATAATTCCTGTCAGAAAACTAAATTACTTATAATATCTGTTTTCATTAAGATGTAAAGGTTACGGTAAATTAGAATACAAATGCTTTTATTTATTTAAATACAAATGAATTTTTATTCAGCGCATGTTGGTTTGCAAATTCTTTCTTGAATTCTCACAACACTCCTCACATCATTATTCGAAATTAAACTTAGAAAGTAATTATTTTAATTTTTGATTTTTTTCATATTTCTTTTTTTTTAGTTTACAGTCTATTTTTAAAAGTTTTTTTCCCTTTACAAATATTGCCCTTGTTAAGAAAACTACTTATAAAAAGAATATTATTTCAAAACATTTTTTTTTCTATAAATATGAAACAATGAAAAAAAAAAAACATTGATTTGTATAAATAGATGGTGTGCAAACAATGTTTTCTGTGTGGGCACAATTTCTCATATTACCAATTTGTAATAAGAGCGGAAAAGGGCTGTTTTCAGTTCTTAAACAAAACAAGAGTTATTTTCGGATTACTATATTTTAACTAGACTTTCTGAAAAACATCCGCTATTTTCGGAATAGCGTGTTTTTAACTAGACTCAATGAATTGTAGTTCAGAATATTGGATATTATGGGAGATAAATTATATATATACACACACTTTTTGAAAATTAAAACCAAGGGAAACAACTTTATGCAATGTAAAGCAATGTTTGTTTCAGGAATACGAAATCAGGAATTACTTTTGAACGATTTTCTTCCACAGAGGAGTGATACACAAGGAATAAAATGAGAGAATATCCGGAGTTCTTTATTAAGCCTTGACCTTCTTTATGTTAAATACGTTTTCTTTGTTCCTCCTTCCCCTGCTTTTACATTTGCAGTGTAATATCTTGTCTTAAATCGAAACTTGTGCATTTATTGTATATGTTTAGTTCAATTTTGAAGATTATCTGCGGTTGCAAAGTTTCCTAATTTTGCTGTTAATTGGGGTTTACTTTATTGTAAATAAAATGCATACATCTCTTCGTTCAGATTTCATATTATCCCTATTTTGATGAAATCAAAGCCTCCTGGCTCATGCACGAACGGAAACTTCCGAATCTAGGCATAGATAGCAGTTTAATTTCTAAATAATTAGTTTATTTTTCAAAATTAAAGTAAAAGTTTTATTTCTGTTCCATTTTTTTTATTATTTTAGAGTAAATAAAGACAGTAATAAACCATTTAGAGGTATTTACATTTTAATCCATTTTTAAATTTGATTTCCCTTATTTGGAGATTAAATATGTTCAAACACAAGGTCACATTTTTACAATATAACTTGAAGTTGAATTATTCCTTTAGAATATTTCCGAATTTTTTTCCTTTTTAAATTTATTAAAATTTTCTATCAAAATGTTCAGTTGAAACTGTTGACATTTTAAGAAAATGTTAAACAAAGCAAATTTGTTATTTTCTTAAGGATATGTTATGAATAAGGATTTTTTTTGTATATACTTATGATTAACCAAAAATTCAAACGAAGTTGATACCCATTATTTTTTAAATCTCATGAATTAATTTCAAAGATTTTATTCAAATTTATGTAATTGTATATGCAAAAATGTATTTTATGCCTAATTATAATGCAAATATTTTACTACAACAAACAAAATACTTATAAATGAATTCTATTACATTATTTTGCGAATCTTACCTCCTTTGAAGTACGTTTTTTGATTCCTTCCCTTTCGTTTAAAAAATAAAATTTATTGTAATATGATTAGACGTGAATTCTTCAGTGATTTTAAAATTCAAAACTTCAATTAAAGTAGATGCATACAAAAAAGTTATTATTACTTTAATGTTACTATGGTTTATTAATAACATTAAATTACTTAGTAGTTTTCTTGAGGAGAATATCACACTTCCAAGTCTTCTCATAGATTTGTGTAAATTCATAATAATATCCAGATACTTCTAGAGTCGATAATATTTATATTTATCCCGGCACATATTCTTTTTACTTTTAAATTTAACTATTTGTCAAATAAACGAAACTGGTAAAAGCAGAATTTCTCCTTTCTCTAACAATTATTATTCTATGGCATAGAATTTAAATTACAAGATAGAACATTATAAGGAATTTACAAATTCAATTCGATATAGTCTTTTATTCATTTTTTTTCACTTTCTGATCCATTTTTTCTAACTATTATTTTCGTTTCCTTGCCAATAATTTTCGTAGCGCACCAAAATTTCTGTCTAGAAGTTGGATGGCGATGGTAGATTCTTCCGCCATTTTCATCTCCAATTTCAGAAGGATTGGTGCTCTGAAGATGAAAAAGAACTGATAAAAGATTTCCAAATCGGTATCCCAGGATCATGTTAAAAAGAAATCAGAACGAGGGCTTGAAAACTATTTATCAACAACAGAGAAGGAGACTCCGTGAAAGTGGAAATTTCAGCCATATTTTGTGCTACATGGCCTTTTCTAAAACGCGTCTGAGAACTTTTAACATCCCAGCAACATATGCTCGTCGGTTAAAATCCAATCAAAATCATTCTCAATGTTAAAAGAGCATTTACAGTAGATGGTATAAGGCATTTATATAAAAAAATACCACCATATAAATCAAAAAGAATACATCAGAAATACACGCTAAAATTTTCATCACTTATCCCTACACGGTTCCCGCGATTTTCGCGAATGTATCATGTCTATCTTTAGAAGACTCACATGAAAATCACGGGCGAAGACATTTTTTTCCCCTGCCGTTCTTTCTCCGTACAGGTAAACAAAAATAGCTTTAATTCAGTATGTCAAGTTTAGTTTTAATCACAGATGACTGGGTATATTTTACTGCATGGATTTTTTTGTAAAAGCTTGGAACAATTCCTTTTTTTGTACATTATTTTTTGTATGTTAGATATGTTTGCACGTGCTTTCATTTTTGCTTTGTGGGTTGTAAAATACATGGACTTGCCAAAGTGTCAGTGGCGTTGTGATTATAAAGAGAAAAATATTTTGACAATGAATGATTGCACTTTCACGTATTCTATAAATCTGGTGAAAAGCGGCAATAGGAAGTGAATCATTTGGAAATGAAACGAGGATTCTAATGATGGTGGAATTTTTAGTGGATGAAAATCAATATGTTGTTGTTGTTTCGAATGGCATTTGTCATAGACAAGCCCACTGACTTTAGAAGTCAGTGATTTTAAGCCAAGGGTACATCTCTTGTTTTTCAATAGCGCCATCTAGGGCCAAGAGTACGACTTAGCTACACACACGTCACAACCCTTTTTACGTGGCGGACTTCATTCAATCATCCACAGATCGTAATTTAGACCTGAATCAGAGAAAGATTACCCCTGATCCAGTACCCCCCAGTGGTATTACTCTCGACATGGAGGACTTTGTGACCACGACAGATTTATACGTGCACTAGCCACCACACACGTGGATAGTCTTCGGCCGGCGGGGTTCGAACTCAAGGGATGCGAATCCAACGCCTTACCAACCAGGCTATCCCGGCCTGAATCCGCATGTATAATATTCCTCTTCTCTACCTAGATTTCTATTTTTGTTAAATTTCGCAATAAAATTAGTCTGAATGGAATTTCGTGTATTTTTAATTTGGAAAATTATGGCCTCCTGAAATAGCGCGAGCAATATTATATGCATTTTAAAAGTGTTTTTTTTTTTTTTTTTTTTTTTTTTTTTTTTTTTTTTTTGCACAAAAGCCAAGATGTTGATTATGCTGCACCAACCAGAAAGATAAAATCATAAAAATGTGAGAGTATAAAATTTTACAAAGAATGGTTATAAATAATATTTTTTAAAGAAAATAAACATTTTAAATGAGTGAATAAAACTTTATGGATTTTAAAAAATCAAAAAGATTAACATGAGGGATTTTGCCAAGTCAAGTTGGCAAAGAAATTGTAAACGTTTGTAAAAAACAACACTGAACACTGAAACGTGAGCGTCCAGACAAAATATGGTGAATAGATATTTAAAAATTGCGCCGTGAACATATTGGTAGCTGTTCTCCGAGTAAAAGATGAAGATGAGTGACCAGTGCGTAAGCGTGTTAATAAGGTATCTGCGTTTCTGTTTTTTAATGAAGGCCAAGACTATAAAAAAGATTTGATAGCGTGAAGGTTGTTCTCTATCTCAGGATTCCACTCTGTTTGCCATTTCTAGTAAAAAACCCTTTAAAAGGCAAAAAACTTTTAATTTTTCCTATAATCTGAAAAGTTTTCATTAAGCTATGATTAGTAATAACAGAATAAATACAAAAAAAGTCCTGTATTTCAGAACCGGAAATGATCAATATCCAGCCGTATTTACTTGCAGATCTAGAAAAGTGATTAGTAATCGAAAATGAATATTAATACTTTTGGACACGCTGAAGAAATTTCAAGACCTCACCCGAAAACTATCTAACATTTAATTCTTGCTTTGCCTCGACGCGCAAGTGTAGTAATCCTTTTATTCAGAACAAAGGCAGATCCAAGAACAAAAGAAAGTCCCGTCTTCCATACATATGTATTCCTTCTCCTAATCTTGGCAAGACTCTCTCCCGAGTCCCCACCTGGCATAATCCCCTCGGAAGTCCTGATCGATTCCCGTTTCGAGGTCGCCGGCACAACGTGCTTCAAAGCGCCGCGAATTCAACGTTTTCCAGTTAAATAGGAGATTTATTTCTCGAGTAGTTAATGGAGTATGGATACTTTTTGCACTTGGGAAACAAATTTCCAAACGGAATTAAAAAATAACTAAGACTTATCTTGATCGGAGTCTCTTCTTATTTTTAATTTCTAGTTCTCTTATATGCAATAAGAAAAGAAAGCAATAGTTAAAACAGCAGAAATTATTTGGGTATAACTGATTTGTACTGCTAAGTTTGTAAAAGTGATAAAGTGTACATCTAACAGTTCAGTTGAAAGAGGTAAAGTGCACGGTTTCACAAAAAATCAAAATGGTATATAATAAAACTTGTATTTATTCTTGCTATATTTTTTCTTTTGCTATTTACGCTACAATAAAATTAAAAAAATTAAATCTTTTATTCATATACTTAATCCTATACTTATGTTAATAAGTATAGGTTTTTATTTTCAAAGGTATAAATTATTTAAATTTGACTCAAACATAAAGAAAAATTATAATGTAATTATAAATAAATAACAATGAATATATTTTAATAAATATATAAAAAGCTTTTCAAAAATGTTATCCACTTCTTTTTTAAACTTTATATAAATTTTATAAAATATTGCCAAACAAAAAAAAAAAAAAATCCCAATTTTAAAAGAATGAATTACGTAATGCAATATGTCTTATGTGCAATTTTCTATTTTCGATACATTTTCCATCTTTTCTTTGAATTGAGGATCTGAGAGAACAATAAGAAACACTTTTTTTAAAAAATTTAATCTTGTAGTTTCTGATTTTTTTGATATTTTCTTATCATTTTTTAATATCTTCTACAATGTATTTTGTATTTGTATTTTTACTTGGTTTCATTCTGCTGTATATCATTGTTAATATCTCAACTTGAATTCCTTTGAGAACCTTTATAAACTTAAAGGTGTTAGGTAGGTAAATCTATCTCTAGTAAAGTTTGCACTAGTGAAGTTGTGAGTATTACTGATAGGCGAAGATTACATGTATCGCGGAAATTTCGCTTCTTCTGAAATTTAATATTCTGTTAGATAATTGATGAATCTTTCAAAAAGTTCTATTTTTATCCTCCTATGTCCCATTTCAACCTCCTCTTGAAGCTTACTGGTTTTACAAAAGAAGTGGATTTAACGGGCATTCAACTTATCCGTGTCTTACTACTCGTGCAGTAATTGCACGAAACGGGCGAACAATAGTTACGAAATATAGATATTTCGCATGGATCTACCATTTCTAATGATTGTGTGATTGTTGTTGATTAATTGCTCGCAAGCTGTTAATGCATGAGTATTAAATCACCAATTTTTTCGATCGATTGAACCACAATTCGACAGTTGAAGTTACATATTAAATTTCATTTATTTAATTCATTTCATTTTTGGGTTATTGCGATTATATGCATACAGATTGACAGACTTTTAAATGCTGAAACTGTGCACTAAATTTCATATTTAAATTTCCATATCAAATCGGGCCGCGGTGGCCTGGTGGTAAGGTCTCGGCCTCGGAACCGGAGGGTTTCAGATTCGAGATCCGATTCCACCAAAGAACCGTCGTGTAAGGGGGTCTGTTGCACGTTAAATCCGTCAAGACCAAACGTCCTCCCGCTGGTGTGGTGTGGAGAGGGGGGTGTCAGCTCAGGTGTCGTCCTCGTCATCTGACCATGGTTCAAAATTAAGTGGTACGTCCCAAAATAGCAGTAGTGTTGCTTCAAAAGGGACGTTAACTAAACCAAACCAGATCCATATCAAATGACTAAATTTCATTATTTTTATGTATTTGAATTATCGTGTTTATAGATGTATGCAAAAGTACACACAGAGAGATGGTCGATACCTTGACAGATATGGCTCCAAATTTGATACGTTTATGTATTCTAAATGCTAAATATGTGTACTAGTGTGTAAGTTTTCTTTTTATAAAACTTTTTACGTTTTGTAGTTATTGCGTTCATTCATATTTGGACAGCCAGACAGACTTCCTTTGAATGAATTTTGATCAAAATCTGACAGAAAGCTACAAATTTGGTATAAAGACCCTATACTGAGTTTCAACCATTTAACTCAAAGTGTTCCCGAGATATTGTATTCACAGACAGCCATACACAATACCAAAAATATGTTTTGCTTGGTCCATAAAACACATTTCGATGTTTTGGTGAATTTCGATTTGTTTAGACCTACTTATCTTTAACTATTAATTAAATTTGATATACAATTTTTTTTTTACTATTCCTGTAAATTTGTATCAAAATTTGGATCGGACGCTTTCAACCGTAGATTATTTTTTTCTTTGATGCACATGTCAACACGATTATTGAAAACAAAATAAGATAGTTGTAATGCTAAACACGAAAGTTATATTTTTCTGTCAAAGACTGAACACCAAAATATTAGATCTTTGTCGGATTTTAGAAGTGAGCGTGAAGAGGTCAAAACACATATTCGATTATATTCACTCTACAGTGAAGCTTGCACTTAGCATATGAGGGACCCTGGAGAATACACTTTATATTCAACGGGTCATTATTTGATTTTTTTAACCCTTTCAAATTTTCTTCCTAAAAACTGTTGAAATTAACATAAGAAATATTTCTTTGTCTTGCTTATATCTAAAATATAATAGAGCTTTCAAGGGATATTCACTCATTATCAACGGGATGGTATTCCCCTTGTTTAAATAACAATCGTCTGAAACCGCTCGAGCTCTTATAATAAGATTAACAATTTCAATCCCAATAATAGGATTGTTAAGATATAACATGAAAAGAATTTTAGCAAAGCGAGAGATAAAAATATACCATCAATAGTTTAAACTATCATTGTCTAGAATTTCTTAACCTTTCATATTGTAAGTTATGAGAAAATGATATTGTAATGGAATTTTCCAGGAGGTTTCCTGTGAGGAATAATTCAACTTTCAAGAAGGTCTAGAAATCGCCGTTTCTTTTCCTCGTTCTTAGGAAGTTTGAAATGATCTACTTAATCTGTTATGATCGATATACCAAGGGGCCAATTTTGGAAATTCAAAAGAATATTGCAAATACATATTTCCATTGACATTGCCAGTCTCATCTCCTCAAATAAATTATGTGAGAGCTACAGAGATGGATAGCATTTTGCAGTGAATATTTGAAATCTATCGGAAGAAATAATGTTTAATTATGAATACGCGCGGGGTGCATATGTCCATTCCCTGCAAGTGCAATAAAAGACAGAAATAAACAATCGACGTCTATGATTAAATATGTTAGCAAAAATTGTCATATGAGCGCGGCAAGTTACTTGGCAGCAAATGTCATTGATCTGTATAGTAACCCTTTTCAAGAGGTCGGGTTTTTGAAAGGAAGCCTGGTTAGCATGCCCGTCCTCACTTTTTAAGGATTTTGATAATAAAGATAAGATAAATCAGCGCGTCAAAGATATTCCTCTATCAAGAAACACAACAGTTTTAAGAAAGAATCTTAAAACTTGCCGGAAATGTAATAGATGGCATTAACTCCGCTCCTTTTATATCACTATGTCTTGACGAAAGTATTGACGTCACTAAATCTGCACTTTTAGCTATTTTTGCTCGATATTTTGTGGGAAACGTCATTAAGGAAGAATTAATTGCAATAACAATCTTTGCTAACAATTACAAAGGGCACAGATATTTGTACGGATGTTAAAAAATCGCATGCTGAGAAAGAAATTGATTTGAAAAGAATTATTTCATAACAACTGATGGTACTCCAAATATGGTGAGAAAAAATGGTTTGTTTAGTTTATTTCAGACAGACGCAGGACACAAGTCTGGAATTTCACTACATTAATCACTAACAAGCCTTGTGTGCTAATAAAAGGTTTAATATCTTTTGATAATGTATCATATCGTTCTAGGCTTTAAATAAACGAAAGTTTGATGTTTTGTTAGATGTAGTCAATTCGGTGTATAATGGCTTACTAATGTACAATAATGTTCACTGATTGAGCCGCGGGAACGTACTTCAAAGGTTTGTTGACTGCTTCAAAAGAAATCAGACTGTTTCTGCAAAATGAGGGGGAAATTGAACAATACCGACAGTTGTTTGATATTATGCGGTTTCCAAAATTGATGTTTTTTACAGACATGTGCCAACATTTCAATGAATTGAACGTAAAACTTCAAGGCACAAATAAAAAAAATTGTCACCATGATGGATCTCATTCGCACTTTTGTCGCTAAACTGCGTATTTTCAGAAACGATATTATTACAAGAAACTAAAAGTTTGAAAAAAATATCAATATTATATATCAAATTTAGATGCATACGAAAACGAGACGAAGAAAAAGTTATTGAAGAATTTATTTCCGTAATTGATTCTTCAATCAAGGAATTTTCAGCTAGATTTTCTCAGTTTATGAAGTACACGATTTCATTTGATAAATAGAATTTGTTACAATTTGATTGGTTGGAAATTGAATAATTTAAAATACAACTGATTGATTTCCAGTCTAGTTCAATATGGATTTAAAAATTTATTGAAAGAGGAGAAAACTTGGAATGGATTGAAACAGAAAGATTAACAAGCAATATAAGTAGAAATGGCAGTAATGAAATTTTGGAAACATAGAATTCGATTCCAGACACATTTAACTGTTCGAAGAAGCTGGCTCATGCTATTTTAGCCATATTTTCATTTACTTATGCTCATTATTTACAGAGATGAATAACATTAAAAACTCGCTTAGAAACCATTTGGCAGATGATTCCCAATTCAGCATGCATTCTTCTAAAAGTAACACCTTATAATCCTAATAACTGTCATCTAATCTGCAACAACAGAAGTCACACTAATTTTACTTTAATTTGAATTACACATAACTAAAACATTTACTATTATACAGTTCAAAATGTATTTTTTCGTAATAAAGAAAGAGTTTTGAGTTGTTAGAATTTAATTTTATTATTTTCCCAATAATCACAAGTCAAAATTATTTGATAGCACGTCTTATACCTCATTAAACATTTCTTTAGAAAAAATGGCACGTTGATCCATAAAGGTTTACCACTCTGGCCTAGAAGCTAATATAATCGAAAATGGTTTAAGAAGATAGCAAACCAAAATACATCGTAATATTAACTAATAGCCAACTATTCAATCGATAATAGTAAGCCAAGCAATGTATCAGTTTTTGAATGCTCTAAAAGCCATTATTTTTCTGCTTTTATATAATTTTATTATTTTTTTTATAATTTGCCATTTTATTATTGCATGCATTTATTTCGTATTAATTTATATTGTGTTTTGTATAAGTATTCTCACATTAATACTTTTAATATACTACACTAACTTTTTGTTTTAAATATTTTTGCATTTCCTTCAGTACCTAATCATTTAAATGCAATAGTGCCGCATTGATTGGCACTTTTGAAGCTTCAAATCACTGACTGTAATCCAATTACTATTTCCTCAGAAGAAACAGAAAGTGAGAGTATAGGCATTATTTCTAAAATGAATAGATTTTTATCATATAAAATTCGTAGTAAATTTACTCCATATGACATCTTTACGAAACTATATGGTAAAATTCGAATCCATATAAATCGATCCATTGCCTGCACGAACGCACAGAGAAAGACAATTTTGTATAAAAAGGAAAGAATCTGAAAACGATAATGACTATTGAATAAAAAATAAAGGGTTTCTTTTCTTACACTTAATGGATTATTCTGTATTTCGTGCACTGAATAGATTTATTCGTTCTCAAATGTCAACCTTATTTTTAGAGTTCCGAAGGCGGAAAACACATTATAAGAAGCGCAACTCGGTCCATTTTCTCTAAAATGTCATCTCTATTTTCTTACTAAAACATTCGAAACTTTGTTAAACTTATAAATGTTGCAATATGGTACGTTGGTTTCGAATGGAAATAAATATATTCCATTGACAAAGTGGAAAAAGCTGTTTAGCGAAAGAGATTCGAATAAGGAACAAAACAAGGAATTTCAACTAAATAATCGCAGAAAATTGAAAAAAGAAACATATATTAAGTGCTTGCATGTATTTTGATCATTTTTTTCACCTTAAAATAGCATTTATAGAGAAAAATTGGTACAATGCATATCAATCAAAATATTTTCCATTATCTACAACTTTTTTCCATTTTCGACCAATAAGTCTGCAATTGATTGTCTTAAAATTTTTTTTTTTGGTCCTCCAAGCCGTTCTTTGTTATTGACATCGAAATCATATCACTAAAATCGTTGAAACCAAAACCGGCAATTGGGTTATGACGGAGCAACACAACTTTCTAAAAGTGTGGGGTGATGGGCTTCAGCCGCAGATTTCTTAAATCAAACGAAAAAAGAAATGAATATCTAAAATGCAATCTGGAGAGTTCCATGATTGGAGTCTTTATGCACTAAATAACTCAATAATACTGAATGGAAAATTTTCAAAATGATAACGATAAAGTAATAGTAAATTGGTAAAACCCAAAACCATTGTCTTTATACAGATACTTCGTATGTTTACCAATAGATGTCGCTGATTAAAATACATGCAAGTGCCTAATACTTAAGAACAATTAACTTTTCAAAATTTACAATAATATGCATATAAAAAATATCATATCATGTTATTTTAAAAAGGAGAATAAATTTTCCATATAGAAATAAAATTATCATGATTATGTCGAGAGTTAAGAAGTTTCAGCTATTAAATATTGATTTCTTCTGAATAATTTAACGGATAATCAACAAAAACAATGGATAAATCTGTTATAGGTTATTATATAATTTTACTGTTGGTCAAATAATTAAGAGGAACATGTCGACAACTAAGAATTGTTAGCGATTATGCGTTCATTTCCTCTGAATAACTTAACGGATCTACAATTTCAGACTGAAAAGACGGCCATAGACTTATCGTATTTGTGAACAGACAATAAGGCAATGGATCTTCACTTTATTTTAAGAAACTTTGTTCATTGTTTACATAATTACATTCAAATTATAAATTGAATGTAACAATATACATTTTTTTAATTGTATAAAATTATTTTATACAATTAAAAAAAAGCAAGAATTTAATTATTATAAGTGGGAATATTTATTTATAAAGAGAGCTTTGATGTAATTAAAAATTGAGTTCAAAAAGGCAGATGATTGAAACGATTATAGTTAATGGGAAGGATAGCGTTTTTTCTGCTTTAAAATGCACAACGAATAACGAAATTAAATCGATAAATAGCATTATTTAAGCAATCACTGGTGAACAATTTAGAGTAAATCTGCTCCAAATCCTTTCATTCACGATCCCATTGTGCTTCTAAAAATCGAATGATTCAATATATCAACGTTGAATTGTTCCGCCAAATCAAATGAACCTATACGTAATGATAAATAGGCAATTAATAATAAATTCACAAAAATGTTTTTTTTCTAAAATTTGAATGAAATAATATAATTTATGGTGGTTTCTTAAATTATATGTCCAAGATTACCATTTTTACTCACACAGAAAAAAATCCAAGGGAAAAAAAAAACAATAACACTTATTGCATTTTTGCGCCTGTATCCCGTATCGAGATCCTCAGAAGAATATATATTGCAGGATAGATCCTTAAATGCCAGTCTATGGAATCTAACGAGGGTTCTTAAAATTGGGTTGGCTCAGCGCATTCGATAATCTTGACGTGTTGCGAACATGAATATTAATATTGTTGACTCAACAAAATTGGCCATCAAAGATACCATAGACTGACTAGTCCGACCCGCCCGAAGGCAAACGGAAAAACTTGCATGACCTGACCGCCTCAAAACTGGCGGGAACTGTGGTTCAGTTCTAAGGGCCATCACCGGCAACGGTACAACCGTTCCTTAAGGAAGTACATCCCGTCATTAATGGGAGGTAGCCATCCACACCCTTTCGTATATCTTCAAGGTGGCAAGAACCAGCCACCATATCGGAAGCTTCTCATCCTCAATTACGAGGTGCTCTCCATCAAAAATACGTGCCCATCTTTCTATTCTTTCCTAGAATGTGAAAAATAATAGAAAGATAGTGAGAAAAATCTGCGAGATAGAGTTTCAATCTATCAATAACCACTACCCAATGGAAAAAAACAACAACAGAAAATACCTGGGAAGGAGGGAGCTTAAAATGCAGCTTCGTGGAAAATAATAATCAAAGTTTCTATAAAATAAGGATGAGGCATATTTCTGTCTATCATTTGAATTCCATTCATATATAAAGCTTGTTCATTTTTTTGTTAGATTGTAGTTTTTTGTTATATCGTAGTTAATGAATTTGCATAGCAATGAAACAATCTGCAGCCTCAAATATATTAAATTCACAAATACGAGATAGAATAATTGCAACTGCGTGATATTAAAAGTATGTCCAGTACAATCTCTATTGATTCCATCTAACAGAAAGCAATCAGTTGGAAACTCATCAAGGGAAACAACCATTAGGATCGGCGAGATGTGTGCACTGGAATTTTCTAACCGACTTAAAACATTCCAGGTATTTCAGTATGGATTAGTACAATAGCTACTGGAAGAAATTCTCAGGTCTAATGTTGCAGAACTGCATTTGTTTGAAGGAACAATGCGATGGATATTTGGTGGTGTGAATTTCTAAATTTCAGTGTGATGGAATTTCTTAAAATAAATGTAGCAAATATTAAATATATGTTAATATAGAACTTTTTAGTTTTTAGATATTTGGGACAAAATTTCTCATTATTTTAAAACTTGCTAAAAAAAATCAGCTCCCTTCTATGACATTTAGTGATAGAGTTTAAAACGAAGGTACTCTATATGCGTTTTAATGTTTGTTTCAAATTTCAGAACTAAATTTTTTTTAAAGAAAACATAAGTTTATTGTTAGAACTTCAAAAAAATAATTAATTATTAGTGGCATGTAATAAAATCGGATAGTTAATAGTGCATTTATTGTATTGTTAAAGATAGGAGAAAATTTAAAAATTCACTGAAAGATTATGTTAACTAAGGAATTACAGATCTTATATTTGGAAGTGAGTCAAATATCACCTATCTAGCCACTCACTTAAACGTTTCCTATAGCTAAAAATGTATTTCTAATTCATTTTACTCATTGTGTTCGGTGAGCAAGTATTTATAATAAAGGTATCAAGTTACTGAAATACTTTTAGCTTACTAAATTTCTCAGTTTATGACTACAGATTGAATATCGTTTGATTGCCAAGTAAGGGTACTAAATTACCATAATAGATGAATTTGGGTTATAAAAACATTCCTCCAATTAAAATATACTTTGACTAAGTTTGAAAGGAAACCAAGATCCAAGCCATATTTAACAAATAAATACCTTTAGCTTTTTTTAATATATTCAAACAGATTTTTGAGATTTTGTAGATTTGCATCGAATCATACAATATCGAATGTTGATTTTTATTTCGTTCTGCCAAATGATGCTTTATACATAATCATAGCTATTCTGGATCAACAAAAGGTACAAGGAAAAATCAGAAAGGCCCGGCTGCCACGACAGCATTGGCTGGAACTAAAGTTGAGTCCTATGGACCATTATCGTCCACAGTACAATCTCGCCCGTAAAAGACTACGTCCCATCGCCGGTGGAGGGAGAGCCACTCCAAACCACTTTTGTACCCACCAAATGGTAACAAGAACCAATCACCATGCCAGGAGCTTCCCATCCCCATGTGTTAAGTGTTCCCCTCCCGGAGGGCTATGCTTGATATATAAAATAGAAATCAAACGATTAAATGAAATGAAATTAAATCCTAAATTTAAACCGGTTGCAGAATTTGTCAAGTTAATCTCAATGAATTTTGTTTGTACACACTCTGTATTCACAAATAACGTTTGAGTGATCGGAATTACGATTGAATTATGTTCATCTCAAAGAAAGGATTGAAATCAGTAAGAAACGACGTCTTTAAACACTTAGTGTTTGTAAAAAGGACAAAAAAATAGATAAACACTACTAATGTTAATGTAGTTAATATAAATATATCAAAATCCTTATTGTTACAGTTGAAAAAAAAACTACAAGGAGTTTCACGTGATTTACGCCCCTTTTTATGCATTATTAACGCGCGTATTTTGGAAGCAAAAACATCCTTAAGCTGCAGGACCATTTATCTCATCATAAGCGAAACAAGCTTTCCAACTCTAACTCTGCCAAATCGCTGTATATGGTGTAATAAAATATATAATCCCATAAAAGTGCTGCCGCTTAATAAACGCTATCTTGACAGCCCTCGCCAAAATCATACACAGTCACAGAAAAAAGAGGAAGAAAAAGGAAAGAGAAGCTCTTCATCTGCACTCTAACAACACCTCGCAATGACGAGCTCCGACGCGGTCCGAACAACCTCAATACACCATGCGTGGATGTGTGGGGACGTGACATCTTGCATTAAGGGTCTTTCGGCGAAAGGACAAAAACCGGGATTCTGTAATCCATTACTTTCGACGGCCTCTGACAAAAGATGGGCCGAAGGAGACAATAAAATCTCAAAGCACATGGATGGGAAGGAGACAAACAGAAAATATACCAAGATAAATAAGCATGTGGATTGCCAGATAACAGCCTTGTCTAGCGTTTTCAGTTAAGGAAGTATTAAAGTAAATAATGCAGTTTCCATTTCATTAGAGAGGAATAAAGTTGTAACATTACAAGCACGAATTTGCAACCAAGTTGTCTATAATCGAGGTTTAAAGCAAATTTCTTAATCCATAAGATAAAAGTAGGCATATGCTTTTAAGTATAGGTATATACTTACATCTAACGGCTTAGTTTAGTTATGTTAGCGTCCCGTTTTAAAGTAACACTAGAGGGCTATTTTGGGACGGATCACAAAATTTTGAATTGTGGTCAGATGACAAGGACGGCACCTGAGCTGGCACCCCCTCTCCAAGCATCCATTGCACACCAGCGTGAGGATGTTTGGCTCTGATGGATTGGACCCGCTTACACAACGGTTCTTCGATGGAGTGGGAGTCTCGAACCTGAAACACATCTGATTCCGAAGCCGAGACCTTACTACCAGGTCACCGCGGCCCCAGTTAACCGTTTGGAAATTAGCTTTTTGCAACTGAAAAATGGTTTAAAACTGCACTTTAGTAGCTGAAAATTATTTTTTATGTTGGTTGAGGGAATAAATATATTTTCGAAAACATTTCGAAGGCAACATTTTTACACCTAAGATCCCTCGCCCACTTCTACTAGTTATCTTTACTTAAATAAATATTGACATCTGGCCACACACAATTAAAGGAAATTCAACTAAATCTGAACGAATAATAGCGGTTTAAAGTAAAAGATATCGTGCAAAAACTTATTTCATAGTACAATCATTGGCATTTTAACACTATAAGTATAGCAGACTAATGTCCTTGTTTGTGGATACTCGTTCATAGATTTTTTTTAATTCCCAAGACTATCATTTAAAAGTCTGAATCTGGTAATCGTGATTGTCTCTCACAATTACTTTTCTATCCATTGTTTTTAATTCTAAACGAATTAGGCAGGGAAATGTATAACTGAAGAGACGAATTCTCTGGCGTCCAGTAATGCTGAAACCTCATTCGTGACTAACCCCGAGTAGTAGTGGATTTCCATTTAGGCAGCTGCCTAGGGCTGCAAACAAGTCCATTAAAGAATTTATTTTCCTTGTTACGAAATAAATAAAATTGTACAAAATAGAAATTCCATGAATGGTAAATTATTAGGATAATATTAATACATTAACAAGCACTTGTTGAGGTTCCTATAGGTATCATTGTATTTACTTGTTGTTAGAATATTTATAAAACCGTAATATCTGCTTCAGCATATGACGTACATATAAAGATATATATCAGAAATATATTCCTTAATGTAACCAGATAATGGTTTAAATAAAAAAAAATATATATATATATATTGAGTAGAATTTAAAATATCACTGATAAAGAGTGGACAAATCACTGTACTCATCATATTTTGCTCAAACATTCACAGATCAACGCATCTGAGGATAATTTTTTCATATAATATAATAATTTTATAGCGACACTAAATAACTAATGTATAAAGATTTGCTTGGTTGTTAATTGATATTCTTAAGTACAAAGAATTCATTTCTTTACGTTGAACTTTATTTTGCTGGTTTATAAAAAAAAGAGAAAAAAACCTATTATAATTGAAGAAAGTTGCAGTGGCTTATAGGTTAAGTCTCGTCTTAGCAGACGGATGGCTCCAGTTTTGAGACCCAGAGCCACTGAAAGTCTATTGTTTATTCAGACAAGGCCCACGTTAAATCTGACGTCGTGTGTCGAGCGCCTTCCCGCTAGTGTGGTGAAGAAGTTTGAAGACGGGGTGCCCGAACAGGCATCGTCCTCATCATCTGACCGGCGTTCAAAATTACAAGGACCATCCCAAAACAGTTCTAGTGTTGTTTTAAAACTGGACGACGTTAACATAACTGTATTTAAAGCATATTTTAGCATATTAAACACATGAATGAATAAATTTTTTCTATGTAAATAAGTAGGTATTTGATCTTTTCCGACATTCTGATGCCTCCTTATGTCACGTAATGAAAATTAACGTTTATTAACGAGAATTAACGTTTTCAATTTGAAACAAACTCTTAAGAGAGTTCCTTGGGTGCGATTGAATTGGCTTAAAATGATGAAATTCAACTAATTCTTCACGACTTTGTCAATTTTAGTTGCAAAAGAACAGAACGTTTCTAAAATTTAAAATGCTTGTGTGTCATTCTTATTTTACTAAATATAACTAATAGAATCCTGAATATATGTAAAATAATCTAGATGGTGTAATCTTTTTTAACTGTATATTAATTGACTCAAAAAGCATAAAGAATAATTCTGTACTTCAATAGAAGAACTTTTAGAAATAAAAATATATCCCTAAAGGAGTTAAATTTTAGTTCAGGATCACACTAGGCGGTTTATATATAGACGTAATACCTAACTTGAAGTATATCTATATGCAGTAGAATCACAAGGACAGTGAGCTATCAAAGTATTCCGGTTTAATAGACGTTGATTTAAAATTTGTTAAGTCATATGTTTGTTAAAAGTCATATATTGTGTTTTAAAAATTACTAAAATTTCTCATTGCTTCTAATTCAATTCCAGTTTCGAAATTATTTTTCCATTTTTTTTTCTAAACCACGGTAAATCTATACTTGCATTCTTTTTTTTCTTTTTCCTTAAGAGCTAAAAGCTAGCTTGGGGAAGTTTTTAGAAACCCAAAGCGACCTGCAAATGTTAGCAAGAAATTAACGTTTCATTTTGTAAATCAACGTTTAATAAATTTATCGTTTAATTATGTGGATAAACGTTTAGTTAATTTAACATTTTATTTTGTAAGTCAACGGTTAATAAATAAAACATTTCATTTTGTAAATCAACGTTTAATAAATTTATTGCTCCATTTTGTGAATAAACGTTTAGTAAATTTAACAATTTATTTCGTAAATCAACGTTTAATAAATAAAACGTTTCATTTTGTAAATCAACGTTTAATAAACATAACGTTCCATTTTGTAAATCAACGTTTAATAAACATAACATTTCATTTGGTAAATCAATGTTTAATAAATATAACGTTCCATTTTGTAAATCAACGTTTAATTTTGTGAAGCCTGGAGATTTCTTCTTAAGCTTAAACGTTCCAGTAATATGATATTTTTCAAAGCATTGCTAATAATTTTCTGTTTCTTTTTCTGAAAATATTAAAAAATAAACGAATACTATTTTAAATACTCAATATAGCATTTTAAAGGCATCTGAGGGAAACAGAAGACCCAGTTTAACGGTGATTTTTTTTAAATAAATGATTGCAGTCTCTTTTTTTAATGATAACGGATTTCAAATTCTGCTTTAAATTCTAATTAAATTTTATTCAAATTCTACGTAGTCTAGCCTATTTCTTCGGTGTCAAACTTAGCAAAACATTTCTTGTTTATGACTTTTCTGACAGTTTTAAGGCAATATATTTTGAACATTTAGGGAAAAAACTCTTTTATATAAATTCAAATTCTATAATTTCTGTTTTAATTCTAATTAATCTTATTTTAAATTCTAATTTAATTTTATTAAAGTACTACGCAGGTTAGTTTAATTCTTTGATATCAAACTTAGCAAAACATTTCTTATCTATGACTTTTATGACAGTTTTAAGGCAATATATTTTGAACATTTCGGAAAAAAAAATTCTTTCATATAAAGATATTTCTGAAAGCTAACAGACATTTCGCAATTTCTGAAAGACTGAGTTTGGCAAACATTTCTAATATTTTATAACATATTTTTCAAGTAAAACTTATTTAGTTAGTTTAGCTTCCTTTTCTAGTTACTTTCATTAAGTATTTTTCGTCCAAGAATTAGAAAAAGATACGGTTCGAACTCAAACACAAGCATTTCTTTCATAAATGAACAAAACACAATTTCCGAGAACGGGATCGCTTTATTTGATGTTGATTTGAAAAAGGATGAAAATATTTACGAAAGGAAAAGAATTTAAGTAAAAAAAGGATTTTCAATTGGGGCATGAATGATAGAGATATTTCGTCGTTTTTTTCGAACAAAATCTGAAGCAAAAAAGTCTTGAAATTGAAAACGTTAAAATTTTCAAAAAAATAAGAAAAAAATCACTGTGAAACCCAGATTATAATCTAAAAAAATTTGAAATAGAAATTCCACAAGCAGTACTTGAGGGGGAGGGGGGGGGCATATTAAAATGTCAAGCGATAGAAATAAGTGGGAAGAGTCGCAAATTCGGGAGAAAAATATAAATATCCTCTCGAAGGGAATGAAAAAGAAAATAATCAAAGTCTCTGCACAACAAAATTCTTTTCGATTTATGGGAGGAAATTCATATATTGTCGATTTGTAATAGGAATTTCAATCTATGGAAGGCTTTTATTGAATATTTCAGAGTGTTTTCGACATATGAAGAGAATAAAAAGAGGAAAGCAATTGAAATCCAATTTACGAAAATTCAGTCGTAATTTTCATTTAAATGTATTGGAGTGATAAAGCGAATGAAACTGCAACCTTAGCAATCGAAGGGCTTTAGAAATGGAGATTTATTTTTTTCATTTGCAATACAGATTTGTAGATGTTTCGTAGGTTTTCGAATGTAATTCCCACATCTTCAAGTAGTCATTTTAGAAATGAAAACTATTTTTTTCGATGTTTATAATATATTTAGATTAAAATATTAAAACTTAAAAAAAAAAAAAAAAAACAGGAATAAGGAAAAGAAATATTATCAAAAGAATTAAAGTGAAGCGAGAAGCATCGGTTTTTTTAAACATTATATTTGAATAAATAACGTGCTTCAATAACTAAACTTTACATATGTATACCTCGCATAAACTTTATGCGACATTTTATAAACTTTTTATATAAACTTTATGAATAAATTTTACATATTTTTAATATTAATCCAATGGGACCTCTTTATTTATTGCTATATTGTTTTTTTGAATCGATTCATTTCAGTTCTTTTTAATGCTTAAAATTTTTTATGCGTTATTCGATGGTGCCTGACTTTAATCTTGATTCTCGACCCCCTTCAACAACACTATCCAAAATATAAGAATTTACTCTCAAACTTCACTAAATATAAAGATATGATTTTTAAACTGTTTCAGTAAGTATAATAATATACAAGTTTTCTTTATGGGATATAATAGCAGACTTTTTTATAATTATTTTAAACCAGTACAATAATTTTGAGTCTTTTATCAAAATATTTAAATGATGATATATTAATGTAAACGGTTGCTCCTTAATTACAGAACCGTAGGATTTTCTCTAAAAAATGATTCCAGAAACCAAATTTAAATTGTTGCAACACAAGTAATTATTCCACAAGGTTTCCCACAAGTCAGAGGCCACGTGGGAAACCTGATGGGGCAGCCGAAGAATAACTCCAACTAACACAAAGGAACAAACGACACTTGCAACAAAGAACAAAGATTATATTGGGCACTTGCAAGCAAGAAAGGATCCTCTAGAGAGAACGCATATTGGTAAAGGAAAAAAAGAAAACATTATGTTTTTATATTTCATATTAAATTGTGAAACATTGGAAATGCATTAACTACATTAGATGTACATTAACTTTTAAAATTAGAGAGAAATAAAGACAAGAGCTTTACAAATGTCCTTAATGGACAAAATGTCTTTAATAGAAGATTTAATGACTGGAATTTTCGATGTCAAGGGACCTCCAATTTCTCGGGCATCTGAGTCTGTGTTCTCGTCACACAACACAGGCTTTGATCACGTGATTTATAGAACCTTCTTCGGTGCCACAATGGCAAGCCGAAATTTGGTCAAAGAAACGACTTTGAGACACCATGGTCAGTGCATACTTGGTTAAGATAAAAATCACCCTCCATTCGGTGAACAGAAGCGTTTTTAAAATGTTAACAGGTTGTTCACCTCTTGATGGAATTACTCCGTCTCTCCTGCCAATCCTTAACTATTAGTTGTTTAGTCTCATTTTTGAATTGAATTTTTATTCATGGAAAGATTTTTTTTGGGGGGGGGTCGAAGTTTAAAGCTTCCTTGGCTAATGTATCTGCTTTTCCGTTTCTAATATACACCTGATGTGCTCTGATATAGATAATTTCAACACCAAGTTCTTTTATGTCCATTATTATTATTTTTTTTTGTTTCACCAATGGAATCAAGGGTCATTAAAGTCAATTTGGAATCAAATTATTTTTGCCTCTTTTATATTGCGTTGAGCGACAAACTCCGGAGCATTTCTGATTGCCACCACTTCTACCATAAAGGCATTTGCATTGTCATTCAATCCAAATTTTTTTATTCTTTTTCTTGTTCATTTTCGTAAGATGCAAAAGCTCAACCCAACCAAATGTTATAATAAAACTTTGACACTAAGTGATGATAAACCATATGGTATAGAAATTTGAACTCAAATACTTTCAGTGTTCGTAATTTTTTCCTTCAAATATATTTTGTATACAAAACAAGTATTCCCCATTTTTCTTAAGATATTCATCCACACATTTAACATTTAATCAAATCGTATTTCACCTAACATATTTTTAAGAAAAGGGGAAAAATTAATTTTTTTATAATAATAATTTAAGACTAAAAATAATGCTTCTAGGAATGGATATTCTTAGAATTAAGCAAACAAATAATATGTTGCAAGAAGAATCCAATTTTAGCGCCGTTCAGTTTGAAGAAAGGGTAATTTAAAACTATTTTCTTTCAACTGTCTAGACGTTATCTTTTACAGAATGATGTATATATAATCTATAAATCCAGCGCTTCCTGGTGTGCGTATTAGGAAGGAAGAAGTAATGTGTAAAAACAACAAAACTAATATTTATATATATATACAACTATAAGATGTACGTTTAAATCACACAAATTTCTCAAAAACCAGGCGGTAAGTAATGAAAAAGTATTCGAAAAATTTTCTTATAGATAGAAGAAGAATAATGGAGTATGTGTGTTATTATTTGTTAGTGCTCTAGAGATCAGGTGGTTCTAATCTACAATTATCAAATTTAGCAAAATTATAATTTAGAGGGTGTGAATGTCCATTTAAAGGCGCTTTTTTTTTTTTTAGAAATCTCAGTTAGAATTTTAGTTAACCAAAAATTAAAAAAATAAAAGAATTCGGCACTTTCCTGTAATAATTTATAAAAAAAAATGTTATTGCTAAAAAATAAATTTAACATCATTATAAAATTTTTAAAAAATTGGTTTATTTAATGATGCCAATTTATTTGTCTTACAAATCTTTTTTCTTTTCTTGCTTAATTTCCGACAATAGTTTACATTGTTACAAAGAAATTCAAACTGTTTTCACAGATTCATAAAATATTTAATTGTTGATAGCCAACAAAGACAAATTCAGTAAAATTAATTTCGTATTTTACATTAAGCATAAGTAATAAAATTACATAAAAGTTCAAAACAACGTATAATTAGACGATAGATTACCCCGAGAATTTCGCTTTTAATAACATTTTGATTACATACTGCTTGACTCATTAAGAAGCTAAAGACGATGTATACGATAAATAGAACCGATGTAAGATTATTAAAATAAATAGGCTTTAATGTATATTAAAATTTGAAGCTTAAAATTGTTATGGTTAGTAAAACCTGAACGTCTCCTCATTTAAATGATTCTTGAACTCACTCACTATCTAATGCATTAGAACTCTGAAATTTTGAGCGGTGTATGTTCCCGATGTCAAAACAATATTTTCAATGAAATTGCATACCTTCAAAATTTAATGATCAGCCAATCAATTAATTTTAATAAATTTTTGTTGAGACAAGAAACGCCGTCTTGCAGCGAATTTACAAAAGATTCCTCTAAATTTATAAAATATACCAATGATATGTCAACATTTTTATAAAAAATTAATTATGAAACAAAAGATAAATAAACGAAAATAATAAAAATAAAATAGTTTTTAAATATTTATTTTTATGAGGACATTAAAAGTAGGGAAATAAACATTTTGATAAAAATCTAGAAATTAAAACAAAATCTTAAAAGAATAACATTTGGAGAAACAATGCAATAAAAACATTCAACCATAATGAAAGGAAATTTCTAAACATTAGTTAAAAATCAAAATGCATTTATTTTGAGTTTTTCTATAAGCGCTTCGTGCTTTTATTTTGGTTTTCGATGTTAGATAAAAATAATCTCTTTCAGAATTATGGATAAATAATTAAAGCATATTTAGTAATTATTACTAGTTACTATTAGTATTACTATTATACTATTAGCATTCAAAATTATAATTATTTTTTTAAACTACAGACAACGAATGATAGATTCTTCTAAACTCATATTGCATTTAAAATAAAGTAATTGTTAGAGCAAAAGAACACATTCGAACAAAATGTTCTAAATTAAACATTAAAGTTAAACAAACAACTATTAAAAGGAGTTTAAATTTATGGATTCGCCAAGGAACCATATCTCCAGCGCGACATTCCGTTGTTTCGAGCTATTAGAACTTCGTGACTTCGGGAGCAAGATGACTTTTGGCACGCCTCCGGAGAACAAAGACTTCTGATAAAAAGAGTAAGATAGTCGAACAAATGTTTTATTTGACTGCAGGCAGGGTTCCAAGTCTGCTTGTTTGGATGGGTCCCAACCCCCCCATCATCTCCTTGTATTGTGTTTTTTGTACAGTGGTGAAGGTTTATAGTGCTTTCCTACCTTGGCTAAGAAACAGGGTTTTTCGAAAGAGTTTAAATTGGTTTATTTGTAGTATAGGATGTAAAGTCACTTTTTTTCGTCACAAGTCTGTAGTTATGTCTTTAAATTATTATGTAGATATAAAAAAATGAAATATATAAAATAAAAATAAATAAATCATATCAAGTCGCAATAACTCAAATATAATGTTAGGTAGACAAAGGAAATAAACAGTGCAGCTGATTTTTAAAATCATTAGTTTTCGACCATTAGTTAATAAACGAATAAAATTATAACGGATTGACAAAAGCATTTTTTATACTATAAGAATGATTAGACGAGGATGCTAGAGTGAATTTCATGATGCATTTTGTAAAATCATTAAATTTTAGCTTTTCATTGCATTTGCTAAATATCTTAAGACGAATGTGGAACAATTTAAGTAAAATTATCTGAAAATGTAAATTCTGAAGAAGGCAATACAATCTAGATTAGGCTTTTTTTAATAATGTCAATGGACGTGCAAAATTATAATGTAAATAGAAAATTATTTTTTTAAATTTTCATAAAATTTAAAAATTAATAAAAAGACAATTACATTTCTAATTGCAATTTTATCCAAAAGAAAGGGAGAAGGGAAAAGTTATTTCAAGCAACAAAATAATTGTTATTACTTTTTGATTAAGCAATAATATGAAGCGTTGTAGATTCAACTAACATCGGCGCAGGTTTTTTTCACATGTTGACATGAATTGATATCCCTTAGACATAATTTATATACATTTAATGGAAGGTTAGAGCATCAGATGCGTACTTTTTCGTCGTTTATCAAACATATAAAAATATAAATAACTGATGAGAAACAAAATGTGACAGACATTTCACAATTATAATTTCTTAATCTGAGTTTATTAAAGTTTCTGAAATTATCAATTCTCAGCAAAAAAAAAAAAAAAAAAAAAAAAAAAAGAGAAAAAAATAAAAAAAAATAATGTACATTAATGAAAAATGTAATTCAAGAGTAGAAGTAAAAATTACAGGATAATGTGTTACACCTACTCAATAATGTTGCAGAACACGGTTCGGAGACATATTCAACAATCTTTATAATAGAACGACGCTCTCAAGAAAACAAGAAAGACAGCTGAGACGTTCATAAAGACAGTACGCGCGGACATCAACATCAGACCAATAGATAGCAAAATTCTATTTAAACAGCAGAAAGTGCCCAGCATACAAGAACTTGAAAGCTCGCTCAGTTATTAACACTTCAAAAAGAAAGTTCTCCTGACTTGCATATATGCCTTCGTTAATAAAATCCCCAAGACAGGGAACAAAATTCTCCCGACAACAGTATCGCTTCATAACACAGATATCGACCTGGTTCTTGAATTTTATAGAAACTTCTTGCCGCCACAGTCGACAAGTAGGCTTCATTCATTTGGCAATTGTTCGTCATCCATTACAATTATCTAAAAATCCGTCTTTCCAACGATGAAACTCTCATTGCAGGAAAGAAATTTTATACATAAATATAATTTTTTTAAGGCAAAACAAAGCTTTAAATTGAAAGTAAATATCTATCTCTAACGATTCAGAAATTAGCTATCTAATTACAATTAGAATCGATACGCAATATAGCAGAGATAATATGCAATTTGAAAATGTAAAGCTATTATTCGACATCTCGTTATTCTTGGTTTAAAGAAGGTAGACAAAAACTAATCCTGACTTGGTCTACCAATAGAGTTTAAAACATGATTTAAATAGACATACATCATTATTTACATAGATGTTATGACGATTGCACAGGAAGTTTAAAATTCTCTTTCCAAACACTAGGGAAAAATTAACCTGTTACAACAAATTTTAACATAAATATATACAAAGCCAGTGGAAATTGTTTCTCTGAAACTTTCTCATATATACTCTTTGATAATAGGGATATTCCATTACCCTTTTATTGGGTAAAAGCTGTGCACATTCAACTAGGCCGTGCACGCCACGAGTGCTCAGATTTTTATTTTCAGTGTGCCGTACAAGTATATTTGATGTTTTGTAATTTTTATGAAGGGATTGCCACACAATGTGACAGAAAACTGCAATTTTAATAACAAGACCACATACAATTTTTTATTTATCTAAATAATTTCTTTTTTGTTCTTAGCATGCACACAAATGTACAGACCGACAGACTGTCAAGCCATTGACGGATTTCATCTAAAATTTGATACAGGTCTTTCAATTAGATGTTCATTACGTTTTATAATTAGTGTATTCCGCCGAATTTGTGCAAGCAAGCAGGCAGAATTTTCTCAAAATTTATAAGAAATTTAAAAATTTGTATAAAGATCATTTAACAATTATACATTTTATTTTATCGTATTTAAAGAAAAACAAACAGATATAAATCCAAATATTTCTAACTCAGGGAGGCCTAAAATGTGAAGATTCCTCAATTACAAGAATCTCGAGTTAAAATTTCTTGATGATTAAAATACTTTCTCTTTGTATATTTCGTACACGAGAAGGTAGAAATAATCGCAAATGAGAAAACGAAAGGAAAAGAAAAAACATACAAGTAACATGGTATTTCTTTTCAACAACCAAAAATTTCGACGAAGATAATATTATTGCACTCAGTGTTCTCAAAATCGTTCGTCCAACTTCCATTTTGAGGGAAAAATTTCCTCAAGAGCTCTTAAAACGATTTCAGACAGGAAATTACAAGCTATTTTGAGGACACAGGAAAGCACTTTTCGAAAAATAGGAAATAAGTTCTGAGAAATGCTCTATTTTCGATTATAGATCTTTTTTTCTATTACGGTAATATAGTATTTGATATTCTCCATTTCCGATCTTTTCGATTTTTTGCTGTAAACATATTGATTATCAAATGCAAATAATTAACAAATGAAACCTGAAATTTTATTATGAAAAAGATTCTGGAATCTCTTCAAATAATAATGTTGAATGTGTGTGTGCGTGCGTATGTTGGCTCTCTACACACCAGATCTTGACCTATAGTTAAAGAAATTTGGCCCATATATACTTTGAAGGGTTGGAATGTGCATCGCAGAGGATTTTTTTTTGAAATTTTAATTAATTTAAATTAAGCTGAATTTTGGCGCACTTTGGCGGTGAGAACTTCCAAAAATATAAACGAACAAAAATGAATTTCATATTGTTCCAAAATTTAAAAAAAAAAAAATACCTTTTTAATTATTCTAATTTAATATTCCTGCAAATGTTTCCTAAATTTTGGTAATTTATTTTTAAAAAATACTTTTTTGTATGAGTTTTAGCAATAGTTTTCATCTTTACATTGAAATTCAAAATGTTTCTATTATTTCATCAAATATTTTATCACGCGATTTTCTTCCATTTTTGACAGCTGGTGAAGAAAGATTTTGTTTAATATCTGTGTAGTTTACAAGATGAACGAACAAGTGAAATTACAATACCGTGAAATTTAGAAGATAGAAGAATGGACATTTACAGTTTTTTTAAATATCTCATGATGTTATGGAACAGGTCTTCATTAGAAGGGTTCGTATATATTTTGTCTTCATATATGTAAGACAAAATAATATATCTAACATTTTCAATTAATGTTTGGCATGGACGGAATCATAGTTATATCTAAACGATTAAACTGAAATTAAATGTAACGGATATCCCCGAAGAACTAGCTGATCACCAAAGTGAATAGTTAAAAATCTGAATCTTAAAAAACAACATTAGTTTAGGAAACGCCATTTACTGCTTATCGCCTGCATTCAAATCTGAAAATTTCCTCTCATGATTGTGACGTCTTTTTCTAATAAATAAACATGCGGAAAAATTCCACCCATTCCTTAAAGTCAATGAATCCTAATAAATTTATTACCCCCCCCCTTTCAATCCCTCTCCCACACACCTTTCACGCTTTTGGTATGCTTACGCATGTGCTTCCAAAATAAATTCGTATCATCCCAATCGCAAATCCTTTTGTAAGCAATTTTTTTAAAATGGTTCTTGAGATTCATTCAGATGATCATAGTAAATCTAAGCCCCTTTTACAAAAAATTAAAGCAAATTATAATATTTAAATGTTGCATCTTTATTCAAATGGTGCAAACTATCCAGTGATTATTTTGAATTCTTTTATTCCTTTATTCCTCTAGTTCCTAAAAAGTTCCTCTGGTTTCCCTTTGATTTGTAATCAAGTTAATTACATCCATTTGCATTTTTCTTTCTTATATCCAGTGGCGTATTTCCGATGACGCAGTTTAGGCAGTTGCCTAAGCAACAGGCAGTTTGATTAAAAAGATTTTATTAACCTAATTGGTAAATAAATTTATAGAAATTAAATGTCTATATATTATAATATCTTGGATATTATTTATTCTTTTTCAAATACAAATGATCAAGTTTCAATTTCCTCCATTACGTTAACTAACTTATTTATCGCAGACTTTTTATACACGAAGAGATTGTTTACAAACACAAATGCTTTGTGGTCAAGAATGGCAAACTGTTACTACATACGAAACTGTTAAGAATAAATAAAAACTGTTGTATAAATAAACAAGTGAATAAAAATATACATTTTCACCAATTTATTAAAATAAAAATAATTAATCTTAAATAAATCATTGATGTGCCGCTAAGTGAAACAGAGGGCCTTTCTGAAGCTTTCCTGTATGCTCTCTAATAAATGTATTTTTGTATTGTTAACTTCATGGCATTGGTGAACAACAGTTATGAAAGAACCTATTAGCATGTGTTATTTAATAATTAATAATACTGAATACCCAGAATACTGAATATGTATTTTGGGTGCCTTTTTATCCGATTGATTAAAACCAAAATTTGACATAGAACTGTAATTGTAGTCATGAAATCACACACCGAATACCGTTGATTTAAGTTGTTGCTTTTACATGCATGGAAAAGTATACATCGACCATTTAACAGATTTCGTATAAAATTTGACAAGAATCTGTATTTTTGACGCTTACCCTATGTATCATATTATTTATCTAGCTTTATATGTTTAGTAGTTACCTGGTAGCCAGGCAAACAAACCTCATCTGAATGGATTTTGCTCAAATTTTGAAAGAAACCTACGAATTTAGTGGCGAGTTTATATACCACATTTCATCTGTCGAAATCAAGGCGTTTTTGAGTTACCGTGTTCAAAGACAAACAAACATAATGCCAAAAAATGTTTTTTTCGAACTCTGGAAAATCTAAAACGTGAAGATTCCTCAAAATCTCGAGTTCGAATTTCTTTAACGTTTAACCTATATTTTCTGCGTTCCTTATTCGAGAAATTAAAAATGTTCTGCAGAATTAACGTCACTGCTCGTATTCAAACTTGAGAAATTTAATTCGGGAAATTAAAGATGTAGAACTAAATCGATCAAATTGTTGAAAAAGGAGTCTCAAAAGGTCATACATTTCCTAAATACATCACTGCTTGTATTCAAACTAATTATTCAGTTTCCTTATTACTTTAATACCATTAACGTCTATTCGTTTTCGTATGCATTTTCACATTGTGGTTTCGCCTTTACACATGCTCTCATGAGCAAAGGCATCTCTGTGAGGTTTTCATTATTCAAACATTTGATTGCAGTAAAAATAAAAATATTTTTCATGAAAATGTATGTTGTCGGACCTTTTCTCGCTCTTAATTCTGTGTTAGTCTGTTATATATTATATTTCATGCCTTAGGTGGACATGCAACAGAATTTCATGTGATACTAGTATTAACATTTGTTCATTTTTGTATACTTCAACTGGATCATAATACATAGAAATGAAATATTTATTTAAGATAATCTTTTCGTTACATTTGTTTCAAATATCATTAAAAATTTTATACCTTGTCATGCCTAATTAAGGAAGTAATTTAACCTTCACCTTCGAGAATAGAATTAATTTGCATATTTCAAATAAAAAGAAAAATAATTATGGCTAATTTAGAAATATAAAAGCAAAAGATAATATTTAACAATTCATAACTGCGTCGTTGATAATAGGAAACAGTGTTCTAATTATGTTTTAGCAATTCACAACGAGTAAAACTATCAGGAAATGCCTATAACATATGTATTAAAAAGAATGTATAAAATATCAGGAGTATTTGCGAGTTGCATAAAATATCAGGAGTATCCTAAACATATAGCATCCAGCAAACAGATCGGAAGAACTAAAGTCAATATAATTAAGAATACAATTTCGACGAGTCTCCTGAGTAACAATAAACTAACATAGAACGCTTTTGAGTCCAAAGTTACTGTGAAACAGCAAATGAGAATAGTGATATGGAAATATCTTAGTTTTTAGTGCTTCCATTTTCAGAATTGTTCTTTTTTTGCCATTTTATTAGATATCGTCTGCTATTAATTTGAGAATACGTTTACTATACAATAAATATTGTTTTATTAAAAATAAAAGGAAAAATGCACAAGATGTTTGAAATACTTAAACAGGAATTTAGGGTTTTTTCAAAATTTTTCAACACTAGTGATGCAAAAAAAAAAAAAAAAAAAAAAAAAAAAAAAAAAATGATAATGTGAGTTATTCAAATGAAATCGAATTTTATTTATGCAAATTAAAAAACCCTCTTCATGCAAAGGAAATTAATAATTTTTCTTCTTTTCTAACTTTTTAAGCTTGTAAAATCTTTTATAAAAATGCATATTGCCATTAAAAATGAAATAAAGATGCAATTAAACTAATAATAATTTTGTCAATTTCGTTTTTACAGCTTTGCTTTAGTATTTGCTTTTACTTAAATGAAACAAAAAATAGGAGAATGCTTTCAGCACATTTTTAGAAAAGCTTTCAACTAAAATATTTCCTCTTAAAATAGAAACACCTTTTAAATGCTTGATATTTAATAGTATTTATATCAGTTTCAAAGCCTTTACAAATATTTTTTTAAATAGAAATAGACCTACCTAAGGAAAAAAATAAATAAAAAGAAGACCGACGAAATTTCTAAAAATTTGAATAAGTTTTTTCGCTTAAAAAGTTTTAGTGGGGGAACGTTTTGAAGATAAATACATATTTTTTATTATTTGTGAACGTGATAGAAATTCTGAAATATCAATTAATTTTAAAACATCATAAAACATGTTATTATGAAATATTATCAAAAGAAGATAAAATAAGTTAAAATAAATTTAGGAATAATCTTATATATCAGTAATGACAAAATTCTGTTGAATTAGCTCGAATTCAAAATTTAGTTAGAATTCAATCATTAAAAAGTCTTATTGAAGAAATTAAATGTTTGCGAAATTAATAAATCTGAAAATTATTGGAAACATTTTTTATACTATCTGTACAAAAAGAATTTGTGTTTTTTTACCATAAAAGATCATTTGAAGTCAAGATAAATATTAACTTTTATCTGCTCAGTAAAATCAAAAGGAAAAAGAAACAGATTGTAACAAGTGTAAAGGTTAAATTTTTTTTTTTAATTCATTGAAGATGAAATTCTTGAAAAGTACTATTTATTATTCTAATTGAAACATTTTGTTCCACATTCGTCATTTTGTTTGATCAGGATAATGGGATCGCTTTTTCCTCTGTAAGAATTTTTTCCTTTAAAATTTAGTTTAACAAAATGAAAACAACGTAATTAGAATGAGGATATTTTATTTTAAGAGAACTTTTAAGGATACATATAAATTATTGGAATCATTTTTTTAACTTTTATATCTAAAAAAGGTTAAGTAGACGATTCTCGCAGTTGAAAAAGAATAATTTGTACAAAAGAATTTTCAAACTTACTGAAACCTTTTAGTATAAATTTCAAAATATTTTCTCAATAATATTTCTAAGAACTTAATGCTCTAATTTTTTCATTCGCGATAAAAAAAAAAATTTTGAACTTTTTACTGATAAAAAAATAAATTTTAGTTCATATATATTTATAAAGGTAAATGAGGATGATTTGTTTAACAGATTGTGTTTAAAAACTTTTTTTAAAAAAAACTGAAAATAAAAACATTGTGAAAGAAATCTTGATTTTAAATTAGAATTGCTTGACTGCGTCTATGATCATAAAGAATGAAAACCGTAGCCTTCTCATATACATGATGTGTCTTTTTAGTCTCTAGCTTAATGAGCATACATTGATCCTTAAAGAGAATCAAACTATGGAATTTAATTACACTCTTGACAGTCATTTTTAAAAATCGATTTTACAGTTTATAACAAATACTGTAATTTTTAACATCGGGTTCATTGATAATGCAACTTCTAAAGGATTAAAACATTGCAAAGTTGCTCTTGTTTTTCTTTTGATCTCTTTGTTCTTTCATTAGAACTAAGAAATGCTTAGAATGTCATTATAAATGCTTTGATAATGTTTTGCCCCACGAAAGCAATTATAAACTTATTATATTTTCAAGCATGAGAAAATTATGCAAAATATTCTTTAGATTTGAACATAGAAGAAAATTTCTGTTTCTATAATTATTTCTTTCTTACTGGATTTGAATGAAGAAACTTGATAAAATTTATTTCTTGGTCGGTAGAACACCTTCAAACAGGAAATAAATATAATCGGTTCAAATCTGTGTATTTCCATTTAACTAACACTAATACTATGATTTTTTTTTTTTTACTTCACAAAGTTATTTAAAGAATAACTCTTCAGAAAATGCAAACACTGCGAAACCCAACACCGAGTGCGGTTTCCCTGACACACGTTAGAACGAAAAAGCAACGAACGCGCGTTTGCATCACAGCGTGACTGTTTCTTGCGTGAACAAGGAATGCGAAAGAACAACTAAAATGTTAATGAAATCCTTTTTAAAGCATCCGCGCGGAGTACGAGAAACAGCAAAATAAACAATCGGCTCTGCACATCGTGATCTTATGTACGAAAGAGATGGAAATGGGGGAGGGGGGAGAAGAAGGAAGCGGATAAAAGTAAGATCTTTCTTTTCCAATACCTGTGAATACAATTCGCGAAAAGGGATGGCATCTAACAAATGCCGCCATGTTTGGTCAGCTTATTCAGTTTGAAGCTTAGATTTCGGAGAGGATTTTATTCCTTAAGATCAGTATTTGCAACCAACGGAAGTTGTCTCCACAAAACTTTCTCGCATATCCTCTAATAAAAGTGTTATCCCAAAGAATGTCTTTCATGGCACTAGTATAAATTAGTTAAGAAATGCGTGAATTTAGCATTTTTACTGAATCTGGGGTGTGATCAATGCAAGTTTTTTAGCAATTCACCCTTAGTATGCGGTAAATAATAAACTAAAATTAAATTTTGTTTCAGGAGCATTTTTCCCTGTCGATTTTTCGACAAAATTTTGACACAGAAATACACTTGAAGACACAAAATCCCATTACCAAATTCGACATATTTAAGTCACTGCATTTTTGAATTATCGCGTTTACATGGGTCTGAAAGTAGAGGACAGTATAGGATCAAACTTGGTTATATTTGGTTCAAATTTTATGTGTGTTTACTATATAGGTGTTAAATCTGTGTGCCAAATTTTATCTATTTAATTTTCTTCGTTTTATAGTTATTGTGTTAACTTATCGAAAACCCGGAAAAAATCCTGATCCTCTGAATGGAATTTGCTCAAAATTTGATAGAAATCTACATATCTGGTGTAAATTACATATACCAAATTTCATCCGTCTAGCTCAACGTGTTTTCGAGTTATCTTTGTCATAGAGAGACAAATATTTTCCAAACTTGTTTTTCCAGCTGAGGGTGGTCTAAAACGGGAAGACTCAACAAAATCTCGTTTGAATTATTTTGACGATTGCAATACTTTAGACTTCATATACGAGAAAGTATAACTAATCGAAGTCCATTTTTTATTTTACAGTTCTGTGAAAGCTTTTGTTTTATTTTATCATGTGATTTAGTTTATGAAGACTATCGCATGTGAGTATTTTCATCACCCACTAAAAAACAACAACGACAAGAACAAAAACAGTACCTTTTAGAGACATTAGTAAAAATGCACAAAACGTAACCTTTGGCCTTTAAAAGCAAACATTTTTTTTATGCTTAAGTTCTAGATGTGAATAGATTGGAATTTTCGTTGACTTCAACTATAATATACTGCTTTTGAATTAAAATTTAGAAAAATTAAGAAAAAAATCATTTTGGTCAAATTAATCTAGTTTAGATAAACATCTGGAAACTGAGAGTTGGATTTGATGGGGAAAATCGAATACACAAAAGTTCCGCACAGATTTCCTGGTGTATTTTATTTCTGTTACAGGGAATTTATATAATCAAATTTTTTAAATTTAGTTCGATGAATGTCACATTTTTGAAACTACATGAGGGCTATTTTAGGACATGTAATTCTGAATTGTAATCAGACTACGAAATGACACAGAAACTTTCAACTCCCTCTTCATGTTTCTCTTCGTTGTTGTTGGCCTAATAGGAGGATCGTGGCATCGAGGAAGGAGAACTCCGGGTTCTAAATCCGATTCCATAGGCGATCCTTTTCGTGGAGCATTCCTAATTCTGACTTCGGAGCAAAACTTAATGGACATATGGACATGAATTCAAAGCTGTCATCTGATTGTGGTTCAGAATTTTCAAATTGACCCCCCCTTCAAATAGCCTTTGTATTGCTTCGACACGACTAACCAAATTTAAATTTACACGATAACTAAACCAAATTTAAATTTACACGATAACTAAACCAAATTAAAACACGATAACTAAACCAAATTTAAATTTTCATTACAAACCAATGAACGTTTGACCTCTATTCATTCGATGTGCCTCTGGCTCTCTAACTTGATAAATGTTTCATATAAGAAACATGCAATTCGATATCAAAAACACTGTGAAGTAAGTTCAAAGGATTGCGTATTCTATCACAATAATGCATTTTTGGAGTTTTTTTAAAATTCTTGACTATTTAGAAAAATAATATCTTTAATCATTTTCTTTGGTAACGCATGAAATTCATACCTAAAATCAATAATGTGAAAAATATTTATAGAATTTAATCACGCATCCATAATGTTAAATTTTGACTTTCAAATTCACAATTACAAAAAAAAGTAACTGAAGGGACACGTGGAATTGCTGATTGCATTTTTAACGGAAAAAAATATTGCAATGAGGGACTTAGGTTTGTGAAATTTTCATTATTTACACAAATTTTCAGAAATGGTTGGTGTGGTGCGGAAGTGTGGAAAGAAAGTGTCAGCTCAGATACCTTCCTCGTCAATTGATTAACGTTCAAAATTACTAAATCGGTCCATAAAAATTACTACATGCTGCTTCAAAATGGAACTTTAATACAACTCTATTAGACTATCAAATGTTTTTTTACAGGAAATGAAATGTTTTAAAGAGTTCATAATTTAAATTTTCAATCTATGGAGGAAATTTTTATGAAGTTTGAATAAAATACTACGAATTAAGTAATATGAAGAAAAGCTTATGATAAATTTCCACACGTGATTCAAATGATAAGCTAATAAATCGCATTTAAATTCCCTTTGTCTACAAAATTAGCTTTAATATGCAATAATACATTTATTTGTTTGCCATCATGTTCTTTGTCGAGAGTGAAACTTGCAGTAAAACATTCTAATGTAAACAAACAAGACAATATTGAAATTTATTCCATTTATGAAAATGAAGAGCACTAAATTTCATTTCAATTATCGCGATAATTTATTAAAGGGGTCGTTTTGTTTATGAATTTGATATAATAAGAGATGCCATTTATAATTTTTCGATTTATTTAGCAAACAGTAGTTTGTTTTGAGTGAGTATTTCGTAGATTAAATATTTCGTTTTCATGCTTCAGTAGCCTTTATTTATTTCTTTAAAATCACATACGCTGAAGAAGAAATTCATTTTGGTGATGCGTGAATTTCTAAAACATTCGAACTAGGTAAACAATATCTCAAAAATACCGCCTTCTATGGATGATAACACTTGAATAAAACTCCTAGTATTTCGATTTACATACAAAAGTCATTTTAGCGATATAATTCGTTTCAGTTTCGAATATCATACCTGTTAAAACGCTTGTGAAAGAAAGTCAATAAAAGAGATTTTTGAAAATCGGAATCGAATCGTTCTCGGAAACTGAAAAAAAATTCTTACAGAAAATCTTTAATTCACAGAATTGAACTTTTTTGGAAAGATAAACTCTGATTGAATTCTAAGAATTGAAAGGAATTCAGAAAAAAATAATTCCGAAAAGCTTCGGAACATTTCCTAGAACTCAATTTTTATATTCGAATTTACATTCATCATTTAGTTTTTCATAATTGGCAATAGTCAGACTTGCATCAAAGGTTCCTCTTTCTGATTTTTACTAAGCGCTTGTCAATATTTTTAATGATTTATCGCACTTTTTCTTCAAGGAGTGCTGAATTTCCAAGAGCAGCAACACAATCTTTAATGTTTACTAATCTTGGATCAGAAAAGATAAAATCTAGATATATAAGTGCAATATTTTTTCAGTCATATTTATTCAGGAAATCCTAATTATTTGCTTTTAGTTTCAAAAGCAACTTCTTCATTAAACTAAATAAATGTAGAATTATTAATATCAGATTTCTTCATGTACTGCAACTATATGGCCCACAGTTTTTTCCTAACCCTAACCATACTATTTAGTAAAATGAAAATTAACAGAATTAATAGCAAGAACGTTTTTGCCAAGATTTCTTCATGTACTGCAACTATATGGCGCATTTTGTACTTGGGTTCAAAATGAAGAAAGCTGAGTGTGAATTTTGCAGCCTTTCTTCAAAATTCCTAAAAGAGTCCAAAATGTGATGGATATATATAACTTTGATGATAAAACTATACACTGAATTTCATATTTCTAAATGATTTCATTTACGAGTTATTTCTGAGTTCTACGAGTTTATATGTACTTGAATATACAGACTATCAGAAGATGAACTCGTTGGCGGAATTGCACCAAATTTGATAGAAATATACATTTATGATGCCGAAAATATATCATAAATTTCATCCAAATAGATCGTTTGGGTTATCTTATTTTGATGCAGCCGAGTGAACAAGGGAAATTCTCTGAGGCGAATTTAAATTTGAAAGAAACTCATCATTTTAATGAAAAATTATACATTAAATTTATATACTTATAAATTTTTTAGTTGAGTGTTATTAAGTTTGTATATATATATATATATATAATATTATATAAATATATATACATGATTATAAAATTGATTTTATCAGACTTAGAGGTAGCCTGAAAGTGGAGAGTCACCAAAATATTTTATAATACATTTGAAATATGAGGCATACTTTGAAATATTTCAGATGTAAAATATAAAGTTAAAATTTAAAATAATATTGATATTACAAATAGATTTGAAATATTTTTATTAAGAAAGTGAATATTGCTGAAAGCTTCATGATGTTCCTCAATTTTTCTTTAAATTTAACAGTCTTACTATCCCAAAGTGATAAAATCTAATCTTTAGCACGTTATATGCCAGATATTTTTTTCTTTACTAATTTGATTTCAGTGCAAGGCCTACTTTTAAAGAAAATTGTGAATTTTTTTTAAATGTATAACTAAGGTTTAACTTCCAGAACTAAGCCCTGATGACATTTTTTTAAAGTGTCAAAAGTTTAATTACTGCTAATCTTTCCTGTGATATAATTGGATGTAAGAAAATTCCAGAGAGAATTTTAGAGCAATACATAATAAAATGAGCAGAGGGATATAAGGCTTCTGAAATTGCATGAATTGCATGCCTAAAAGTTTGAAAATTAAGCATATTTTGCTGATGAAGTCTAGTTACAAAATCTTTTAATTAGAATTCCAAGCAACTATTAATTTCTGCACACAAAACGGTCATCAAAGGCGGCTGGTGAGGAAATAAAGCCAGGATGAATATCACGAGCAAGGGAACTCCTAAATAATTATTAAACTTAAAAATTCCTTATAAATTGATTTATTTCCGAACTTATTTAGAGTAATTTCGTTAGCTCCAGAGACTTTTTTTTGACATCCATGCTTATGATTTAAAAAAATCAACTATTTTCTATACATTAGTATACAAAAAATGTATTTGTAGACTTTTTTATTGTTTTTAAAATGCAAGATTCAGAACTTTAAAAAAAATCCAAATAATGCTTCCGTATCTATTCTATAGCTCTTCCAACTTTACGCCTCACAAAAATGATTTCCTTGCTCTTAAATATAAAGAACCAAATGCATAAACAAATTCTTGTAGCTTTTGGCGGAAAGCATTGTTTCCCGACGATTTTTAGCAATTACGAATCTGGCAATAAAACAGACGAATGGCATTACATTCCAAGGTCTTCTGCTGGAAAAAAATTACATAACAAGAACATAAAACTAAATATTTGCTCCAAGACACCTATTGTTAGAATTAACTATTTATAACATCTGCATAAAAGAGTTTACAAACACGACATTAAACTGCGCTTTCACTAGATTTGAGAGATTCTGAAAGCAAAACTATTTCCAAATTTCAAGGTTGGAATTTGCAAGTTTCTGTTTTTGTGTGGTCTTACATTAATGTTATTGTTTGTCGCAATATCTTATTGCTTCATTATTTTCTTATATGTGAATTATAGAAAGCGAAAATGCTGCCACCGTCAGTTTCTCTATAGTCAAATAATAACAATAATAAAGTAGAAGTCTTGATGAGTCTCTATGTTTTAGACATGAGACTACAAAGAAGAAGAAGAAAACACTGATGAAATTATATCTGCTGATTAGTGAATGCTATATTGAACCAGAGGGAGTCATCTCCCCCAAACTTTCTGGTATATTCTCTAATAAAGGTGAATTTACGGTTTAAACGCGTTTTCACCTAACCGATTGAAACCACATTTTGACACAGAACTACAACTGCAATCATCAATTGAGAGTAGATAAAAGTCTCTTAAATATCAGAAAACTTTCATTCGCAAAAAAATTTCTAGAAATTGCAGGAAATCTAGGCTATTGCGCTTAATAATGGTCCTAGAGCTTCGGTGATGGAACCTTCCAGAAATATCCATTTCTCGCCAAATCTTGCCAAGTGGTTTCCAAGTCGCCAAGAATCTCGCCAAAAGGTCGCCAAGTCGCCAGACCACTGGAAATGCCACCTTTAACGTAAAATATGCGCAAGTTGCGCGATTCTTCGTCAAAATTCGAGTTCTTCAGATATGTATGTGATATTTCAAGACAAATACAAGCAATATTTACAGATTTGTAACAATATATTTATGTTATTACATGTTGAGTTGTCAGGATATGGCTGAAAATTTGATAAGAATCGACATTTTAGATGCTAAATCGGTGTCCTAAATTGTATCTACATCTTTAAGTTTTGTAGTTACGGAATTCATTTGTACAAGAACAGTCAGCCAGGCAGACTTCCATTGAATAGATTTTTTTTCTTCAAAATTTTATAGAAATCTGCAAATATAGCCTTAAGTCAGTATATTAAATTCCATCCGTCTAGTTCAGAGGGAGTTTTTGAGTTGCCATGTTCACCCGCAAGCTGACATCATTCCAAAAAAAGCTTTTTTTTTTACTCCTCATTCCGGGAGATTTGAAACGTGGAGATTGTCAAAATGTCGTGCTCGAATTTCTTAGCGATTGCAATACTTTTTCTGTACTTCTTTTACGAGAAAATAAAAATATATGTGCACAATAAAGATATGTTTTGTCCTCCAAAATTTGACAGAGTAATTCGTGTTAGACCTACTTACTAAATACTATCCCTCTACCTCAATGCGTTTTTCTTTTTTTAGTTTATTGTGTTCAAAGACAGAAACACTCGTTTCTTTGAGCTTAAAGTTATCTAAAACGTGGAATTTTGTCAAAATTGAAAAGCCATTGACTGCCATTTTTATTTTTTCTTTGTATACTTTGTATTCGAGAAATTAAAAAGAAAAAAATCAACATCTAATGCCAGAATTTACTATAATAATCTTTATATAAAACAAATAAGAGCGAAGTGTAAAAGAGACATATTTTACTTTCTTCGAAAAAAAGTTTAAAGGAGATTGATTTGTATATTTACTATATTTTTAAATTTTAATTATATAGGTGCAATAATATGCACAATATAAATTATATAGGTGCAATAATATATATGTTATAACGCCCTTATGTGCAAATGCAGTAATTAAAACAACGAGAAGTTTTGCCATACTTAAATATTACTGAATAATATTTGAAAAATTTATTAACTTTTTAGGGAGGAAATGTATGGAAATAAACAAATAATTTATAAGTGATTTAAAAATGGTTTTTGCACATTCATACGCTAGGATGTTATTGAGAAAAGAGTTAAAAGTTTGATTAATTCTAAATTTAAAAAAAATCTAAGTATAATTTTGAACAAACTCTTCGTTTGTGAGTATTAATAACACAAGAAGTAAATGGATTTTAAATTTATTAGTAAATTTAAAACCAACGGTTTATATTTTATATCATTTTGGACAACATTTGCATCGTGCATATGGCATTACACATGATGCTATGCCAGCTTGTTAAACTTATTACGCTTCAAAAATGTTTTAGTAGAAAATACATCAAACTGGAAATGGCAATTTTAAAATTAATCCGCTGATATTTTATCCGGGTTTTACTGTCTTCAAAATTTTTATCAATGGTTACTTAAACTTAGGTTAACTAACTACGCTTTCCAATTTTTCATAACCCGTTTGTTTGAAATAATACGAAACTTAGCGATATGTGTCATCAAAGTTCTTTCCCAGTATGATGATTCACAGGATATAGGGAAACATGCAAATTTTAAAATAGACAAAACACACATGGAAAAAGTGTTTTCTTTTCTAAGGCTGAATTATTTAAATTCTTGAGACCATGGAAGTTATTACAAGAGCATAACTTATATTACTAAGCACATGCAGTTGACTTGCAATTGCAGTTGATAAAAGTTTTGAGAACAGCTTGTAAATAAACTATCTAGTTCAAAGGAAATAAAAATAATGTGAATGGGCGGAATTTTCATTTTGTTACTTTTCTTAAATATTGTAAAGTAGTCGCCGTTAGTGGTCGGATGGTTAACCGAGATTATTCATTAAGTTCAATTAAATATTTCATGCATAGATTTATGTTCATGATTTCCCCAAGAAAACAGTTTTAAACATCAAATTGTGGCAGAGATCAAAAACGAGTAATTTTAATAGCCTTATACTTGCTCTTTGAAATGAAACATCCTTATAAAAGTCAATACCATGACATTAGAAGGCTATTAAAAATGTAATTGCCCAAATAATCTATCTTCTAACTTTCGTGGTACTATGATTTTGATTTCTTATATCTCATGCAAATTGCATTTATATTAAACAGAATTGTTTTTCTTTAACTTTCAATGATGAAAAAATATCATGTAATTAAATATTTGAAAGGACTATGGAAATGGCTTATAAAAAATATTTTAAAAAATTGTCGATATCCAAGAAAAATTTACAAGACAACAAATTAAATTGTTATCATTAGGAAAGAAAATTTTATAAAATTTTAAAATGGTATAGAAATAATTTTTGTATCGTAATTATTTCAGGGGTTATTGCGGAAAAAACTTTAAAATTCCTATTCATTTTTAATTAATTAAAATAAAAGAAACACTCCTATGTGCACATTCTTACCTTCCATAATATATTTGTGCCAAATTTGATATTTCTAAGTCAAACGGCCTGGCTGGTAGATCGCCAACACATTCACACATTCTCTCTTATTATTAGAGATAGAAAGACTATTCAAATCAGGCAAATAATTGTCTCATCATAATGGACAACTTTTATTAGAAATTTCTTGATAGTTGAAAGTTAAGAATCGACCATTGTTGACCAATACTCAGGAACATTAATATCTAGGTTTTGTTCTAGAGTCCTCAAGGCGAGTCCGAGTGTGGGTGGTGTCTCATCACTCTTGGATTCGAGAGTAAATATTGGATCACGGATAGATATTCGATTTTATAGAATATCTGTTGTACAGGAGAGGGATTAGAAGCCAAAGCTATCCAGTGTCACACATTCTTTGATATATGATACTGTATGGAAATATGGAAAAGAGGTTTTGGTGTAAATTTCACCTGACCTCGGGAAAAAATTTTAAAATCCACCCCTAAATAATACTTGTACTACTTCAAAAATCAGATTTTAAACAAATTAAACTAACTCCTACAAAATATGCAGAACTTAATATCTTTGATATAAATTAATAATTTTTACCAAAAAAAAATCAATCTGTTTTCGTTTTCGAACTTTTCGACAGGAAATTTTTTCAAATTCATATAATTTCTATAAGCAAAGCATGATATATAAATATATATATATATATATATATATATATATATATATATATATATATATATATATATATATATATATATATATATATATATATATATAAATGGAAATATGAATGGGGAAAAACGTACTTGTCAGGAAAAGAGCCCCCAAAATTTAACAAAACTTGCAATGGAACGAAACACAAATATTAATACTATATAAAAGATATAACACAAAATTTCCCAATATTGCTGATACATTTCATCATCAAGAAGCATTTTCATCAAACGATGTCAAAAAATATCATAATATATACAAAATTGTTTCTGAATTTCACTCAAAGAATCTATTTGCTAATCAAATAACAAATTTAAAACAAAAGAAGTTTCAATTTTTTACTTCGAAAATAGATGAAATATTAAATTATTTCGAATATAGATAAAATATTAAAGAAAAAGTAAATTAACCCTACTTGGAATCCCACCGGCTCAGAATCTCAAATAAAGGGATAAGAATTACCGCATCAGTATGAAAGTTTTCATTGCCTGAAAAGTGCAATAATGTTGATGTTGCCCAATTAAAGGGCTCATAACGTTATTAGTCATACCTACGTTCAGAGTGGTCATCGAAGAGTGGTCACTCACTCTTAATGGGGCTCTTATTTATCCAACACAAAGGTATAATTTAATTTTCATAGCAATCGCGCCTTTCAATTCACCCCAATCTCAATGATAAAATGGGAATATACTCCTCCTTAGGAAGGATTTAAATCTATTAATGCTAAAATGCTACAAACGCCTGTTCAACGAAACTACGGGTGGTGACCAAAGCGCATGGACATCACTGGGAATGTTTTTCCTTTTCCGTTATATGTAATTGATTGAATACCCGTGGCGCGTTCTTTGCTCAATAGAGGCGTCCGCCCAAATGGGTTTCGGAGGTAGGTAGGTATTCTGTGAGTTCTCAAAAAATTTTTGAACGTACATTTGCTGAGCGGCCATCCATTAAGCAGGCCCATCTTTTATATAACAACTTATTAAGAACCTGTCGTCTTATTAAGAACCTGAAGGGCAGGGTATTATTCTTACCTCTGAAAAAGATAATCTTGGGTGTTCCAATTTATTCTAAGATAACTGAGCTCGAATGATATTTGGAATAATAGGTTTAAGTGAGTTAATGATATATGCCTCAACTCGCGGATATCATTAACAATCAACTTAAATGTAACCGATTCTAAAATGAACAGCTTTTATTCATTATTTATTCAAAAAAATCATTTTAGAAAAACTTTCGAAATCAAAATAAAAATTTTAATTAGACATAAATAAAACGTTTTTTAACTTTTTTTTAAATACCCTCGTTATTATAAATGCATACACGCTCAAAACAGACCACTTTTAATGAGATATTTTCGACTTCATATTATACCCGTTCAACTAAGAATTTTATTGTTATTTAAATCATAAAAATTTGCAAGTGATATTTTTTAGTCAACTTAATAAAAATGTTATTGAGTTTTTGATTCTTCATTTTCTTTGTGAGAAATATTATTCTTCAGTTCGTTGTTAAGTTTAATTGGCTGTTAAAGTTTAATTGGCTGTTTTATTATCGGCATTGGAATGCAAAAAGTGCCAATAAGGAAAGAAAGGGGCACTTTATCGCTGATTTTTATAAAGAGAGGAAAACGGATATTGTCTGCTTTTTCACTTAATCTAACTTCAAAAATGAATTTAATTTTAATATAAAGGAATATAATTTTAAATTTTCTTTTTGAGATGATGAAAGAAGAGTACTCGTTTAATATTCAGTTTCCTCATTTGCCTTTTCAATCATCGAAAGAGGCGCCATTAAGAAGAGACTCGCCGAAGTGAAGCAGACAAAACACATACTCCCAACAATGACACTTAGGAATATATCGGAAGATATTCATCATGCATTCACTAAAAGTGTTGACATCGTTAAAAATGCGAATTTGATTTAATAGAATTTTGCAATCATTTTAGCGTAGAGTTTTAGACTTAACTAATATGTGCAATTATCTTATTGGGAAGGAAAATATTTTGAAGTCCTGTTTAATTAAAATAGTTTTCCTTTGTAGTGTCTTCAATTGATTTTCATTTGGGCTTTCCTGTATCGTTGAAATCCCATCGAGCAGCTACGTTCCTTTCTAGTTTTTTGCCCTACACGTTTTTCTTTCTCTTACACGAAGTGTAAATAAAGGATTATAATCATAAAAAAATTTGGACTTTATAGATTTTGATGAATATTTAAATTTTAGACCTTTTTAACTTCGAAAAATACATTTTTAGCATAATGTGCAGGTGTCTGTCTGTGAACACGATAACTCATAAATGTTTTAGAATATGGACTTGAAACCAAATTTGTAGATTTCTATTGAATTTTGAACGAAATCCATTCGAAGCGTCATGCGATTACATATGAACTTGATAAAGTCAAAATGCAATGATAGATAAAATTTAATATACATATTTAGCATCTGAAATGCAGATTCTGATCAATTCT